>NC_081763.1:7092992-7390492 GCF_963082965.1 Carassius carassius
ATCAAAAAATCTATTTTGACCCATACAACACAGATTTCACTTTAAAGTTTGTTTACACAAAACACAATCTATAATGTAACAACCTGAAAATATACACAATTATGAGGACAATTTATAATTTGATACACAAGCCCCACCTATGACACAAAACGTTATTATAAGGACTAAAGTGATTTCTGAGGACACTAGATATACAACACACAAAAGTGTCATTTGAGTGTATTAAAGGGACATACCTGATATATGAGGACTAATGGCTTAACACATACACAATAGTAAAGACTGTGTATTAAAGGGACATACCTGATATATGAGGACTAATGGCTTAACACATACACAATAGTAAAGACTGTGTATTAAAGGGACATACCTGATATATGAGGACTAATGGCTTAACACATACACAATAGTAAAGACTGTGTATTAAAGGGACATACCTGATATATGAGGACTAATGGCTTAACACATACACAATAGTAAAGACTGTGTATTAAAGGGACATACCTGATATATGAGGACTAATGGTTTAACACATACACAATAGTAAAGACTGTGTATTAAAGGGACATACCTGATATATGAGGACTAATGGCTTAACACATACACAATAGTAAAGACTGTGTATTAAAGGGACATACCTGATATATGAGGACTAATGGTTTAACACATACACAATAGTAAAGACTGTGTATTAAAGGGACATACCTGATATATGAGGACTAATGGTTTAACACATACACAATAGTAAAGACTGTGTATTAAAGGGACATACCTGATATATGAGGACTAATGGTTTAACACATACACAATAGTAAAGACTGTGTATTAAAGGGACATACCTGATATATGAGGACTAATGGCTTAACACATACACAATAGTAAAGACTGTGTATTAAAGGGACATACCTGATATATGAGGACTAATGGTTTAACACATACACAATAGTAAAGACTGTGTATTAAAGGGACATACCTGATATATGAGGACTAATGGTTTAACACATACACAATAGTAAAGACTGTGTATTAAAGGGACATACCTGATATATGAGGACTAATGGCTTAACACATACACAATAGTAAAGACTGTGTATTAAAGGGACATACCTGATATATGAGGACTAATGGCTTAACACATACACAATAGTAAAGACTGTGTATTAAAGGGACATACCTGATATATGAGGACTAATGGTTTAACACATACACAATAGTAAAGACTGTGTATTAAAGGGACATACCTGATATATGAGGACTAATGGTTTAACACATACACAATAGTAAAGACTGTGTATTAAAGGGACATACCTGATATATGAGGACTAATGGTTTAACACATACACAATAGTAAAGACTGTGTATTAAAGGGACATACCTGATATATGAGGACTAATGGTTTAACACATACACAATAGTAAATACTGTGTATTAAAGGGACATACCTGATATTTGAGGACCAATGATCAGACTCAGAACATGGTGCACGCATTTTGCAAGTGTGTAAAATATTTTTGTATAGTGCTGTAAATATGCTACCTTACCTTTTATAGTGTGTATTCAAGGATGTACTATTTGGGAGTGACATAAGGGATTGTCTGTCTGTCTGTCTGTCTGTCTGTCTATCTATCTATCTATCTATACACATAATGTAAATCTAGCCGGTTGTTTGCAGAAAAACCGAGAGTGGGTGATCATATTTAAGCGAAGAAACAACATTCAAACAAGCGGTGCAGACATAACAGTATGCACATTCTGTGAACAAAGAGCAAAGTTTATTTTGTTCTTGTTTACAGCAAAATTACTGTAGTTGCCCTTAATATTTTACATCACAAGATCATTTTGTGTATCAAGAAACATCCTGTGTGTACTGTGTGTAATGAAAAAACAAACGCTCTTACTGTAAGTGTAAAGAGAACAACTTAAATATTTTAACTGTTCCTAAGCATAACAGCTAAACTAAACATTGCTGAAAGCATACTGAATCCATGAACAAACTTTAACAGCAGAAGAATATTCTGCTTACATATAAACAAAAAGTAAAAAACAAAAACACCTAATGAGACTGTTTCTTTTTTAGGGTTAAGCCGCGATTCCTGACAAAATCCCTAATGTTTTGGAGCGTGCGAGTAGCCAAAGCTGGATGCTCAGCATTCTTGCACTGCTGGCATTCAATTTTAGTGGCGAGTTTACCCCTTGCTATGTGGTCGCGGAAATGCCTCTGTACTGCTGCAATTTCAGTTGGAGACCAGGCTTGTTTCTGCTTCCTTTTAGCATCATCCAGATTTTTTTCAGCAGAATTTTCATGATTCCCTACAAAAGAGGAAAACAGGTTCCTGAACCCTGGGTTGAACACTATGATGGCCAGAGCTCCTCTCCCTCTTCTCCCAACCAGCCACACTCTTACCAACCCTTGTCTTTAGTCAAGTCTTGTTGTATAGGTCACTAATCCGTAAGAGTAAAATTGGTTTTAACTGTTGGCCCAATGTTACATTCCTCATACATCAAATATCAAATTGTAAATAAAAGAATAAAATTAAAGACCTGACTACATGGTTGCTTATTTCCTAATATAGATTTAGGCCTGTCACTAGGGATGCAACGATAAACTGATTTCACTATTAACCGTGCTTTAATTCGTCACGGTTAATTAATCGTTAAGGCTTCTCAACACAGCGTTTCTTCTGCACGGAATAAAACTGCTGCAACTAAAAGTTTTTCCAACTGTGCGCTAGCTTAAAGTTCAGAGGTCAAGACTGAGCACTGAGAATGTGAACATGCTTACATTTCTGCACTATAATATGAACAGAAAGGACTGAAGATAAGTGTGCAATTTGAGGGCCATGTTGTATGTGGGTCCTGCAGCTTTTGACTCCTTGTTTTGTTCCAAAAGGATATGTATAGCTTGCTAATATCAATACCAGAGATGTGTTTCTTTTTATTTATTTTCACTGTACTGCATTATTCATTTTCAAAAGGAGGCTATATTGTTAAGTCAAAAGCCAGTTAGAGCTTTTTTATTTTCAATGTTTCTACTCTGGTCCAAAAAAAATGAAAATACCAAACAATTTTGTAATATAGTTGATCACAACTTAAAGTGCATTTAACTACATTTGTCCTCTTTAATAGGGAAATACTTAGCTAATATTTAGCTAAGATTTTATATAGACAAATACTATTATTTTTTATTCTTATTTTTATTTATTTATTCATTATTCTGTTATATATTTTCAGTGTAAAATTATTACAGGACTGGAAATGGACTATTATTTGTTTTAACTAATAGTGTTTTGAAATGAATTAATGAATAATAATTACTGTGATAACTGTGAAACCGTGATTATTCCTCAGACTATAATCGTACAGCCAAAATCTATAATCGCTGCATCCCACCCTGTCACGATAATCAATATATCGACTTATCGCACAATAAATGTACATGATCTCAATTTTTGCCAATGCAATACATCACCATTTATATTTACATAAAAAACACAATAACATAAAACATAACATAAAACATAAAAAAAGGAAAAATCTGTAGATGGAAAAATCTCCATAACAGTTCTTCGTCCATTTGTCTTTTTTCTATTTGTAAGAAAATGTGGATTTACTATTATTATTAATTTTTTTTACTATTATTCAAGTTTTTTAAGGTATCTAATATTTGGACACTTAATTTTCATGATCTAAATCATTTATGAATTAAATGTTTGTTTATTAATTGAAAGTGTGTGGCCTTCTTGCATTATTATGCTGTTATATTATTATTTTACATTCACTGGCATAAAATGGTCTTAAAATGACAATAATATCACTTATCACAATTATTTTAAGGGGCAATATATCGACCAACAAAAAGTTATCATGACAGGCCAATATAGATAAGTAGTTCTCATTATACTAGTAGTATTCTCATCATACCTTGAGATGAGCCTCCAAAGGAAGTCTCAATATCTGTGAATAGACAAATAAAACACTATAACAAACAGTAGTATTGCTTGGTCTGCATGAATTGAATCAAACCTTAATGGATATGCTGGCTGAGTGAGGTAGATGCTCATACCATCTGAGGTGCCTGTAGGGTTCACAACAGGCCGCCTAGCTTTCTTCATTCCTGTGGTATGAATAGAATGGCTCAGAATAAAGGTTCTGATGGAACATACTCAAACATTTCATAAATTATTCTACACATTTAAGTGGAAACTGTAAATCTCTAGCAAAAAATCCTCCTTTACTATAAAACCAGCTAAAATGATTGATCTAGAGAATTCCCTAGTACAGTGTTCTTTCTTTATATGATTGTGTGCTTTTACCAGGTTGTTCATGCTCCTCCCTCCTGCTGTGATATTTGTCCTTCATGCAATGAGCTTTAAAAATAAATAAATAAATACATATTCAAAACATGGTAACACTTTATGGCAAGTGTGAATCTCATGAATTATCAGGAACTAACACAAGCTCAAAGTCTTTCATTCATGACTTCATGGATGAAAAACACCTTAAGGTTATGTTCACACTTAGCGTCTTTTTTCGAACTACCAGCGTCTGTTCTACATTATAACCCTATGGAGTAAACCGTTTTTTCAAAAAAGTCCTGAGCGCTTTTTTAGACGCCACCGCCGGCGTCTTTTTCCTTTCGCGTTTCCTTTCCCGTATAATGTCGTGCACCCACAAACGTCTTTGTGAACCGACATTCTCCTCCCCGGTAACTTCAAAAGCCAACGCAAGAGCCAACTTTCTCTTTCTCGACATTTTTTGCATCACACAGCACTAGGCTACTGTTGCAGCTGTTGTTATAGCAACAAAAGAACCGAACGCTGCCAGCGTTTTCTTTTTTGCTAAAAAAACGGCATTGTCAACTTTTTCTTGTCAAAAAAGACACTAAGTGTGAACATAGCCTAAGACATTAAGACAAGTACATCATCATGATTTATGTTTATTATGCATGATCATGATGTTTTCATTGTTCACAAAAAACAAGGTATTTACTATACATTGTAGATAAACCTATAGTCATGGCACATGATTCAAAATACAAAAAAACATTTTGTGCATGTAAGACTACTTGAATTATTAAAAGGAATATAGAAAAATAATAAATATTACCTCATGCATGCATACAGGCTAGAAGAGTATATCAATTAATGTCAGAACTCATGTTTTTCATTAAAGATGAGGTATCAAGCAGAGCGCAACACTGGCCAATCACAGCACAGTGTGCAAAATTTGTTGACATCTCAAACAATTCATCACCACAGGCACTCACAAATCAGGCAACCAACTGGATCTGGTTTACACACGCAACTGCATCACAGACAACATCTTGGTGAGACCTCTCCATGTTTCAGATCATTTCCTCATCACTTTCAGTCTACAACTCTCTGCCCCTGCACCACCAACCCCACCACCAGTCACTTTCAGGCGAAACCTGCGCTCACTTTCTCTCGCCCATCTTTCATCTGCCGTGTCATTTTCTCTTCCCTCACCCCCACAATTCTCATCTCTGGATGTGAATACCGCAACGGACACCTTATGCTCCACTCTAACCTCTTCTCTAGACAATATCTGCCCTCTTTCCTCCAGGCCAGCACACGCTACTCCCTCTAACCCCTGGTTGTCTGAGGTTCTTCGTGAACACCGGACCGAACTCAGGGCAATGGAGAGGAAATGGCGCAAATCAAAAGACACATCTGACCTGAGTATGTATCAATCTCTCCTCTCTTCCTTTTCCGTTGATGTTCATGCTGCAAAATCTTCCTACTTCCACAACAAGATCAACAGCTCCTCCAACACACGATCACTCTTCAAGACATTCAACTCTCTATTCTGTCCTCCTCCACCACCACCACCCACCTCCTCTTTAACTGCTGACGATTTTGCGAACTTCTTCACCAACAAGACAACAACTATCAGCAGTCAGTTCTCAGCTCCTCACACACAGGAGCACAGACCGACCCCTTTCACAGCCAATCACCCTCTCTCCTCCTTCTCTCCGCTAACCGAGGAAAAAGTATCTACACTTCTCCTCTCCAGTCATCCTACCACCTGCCCTCTTGACCCCATCCCCTCACACCTTCTACAAGCCATATCTCACACACTTCTACCAGCTCTCACACACATCATCAACTCATCCCTCCATACTGGCACTTTTCCTACTGCATTCAAGCAGGCTCTGGTAACTCAACTGCTGAAAAAATCAACACTTAACACATCACTTGTAGAGAACTACAGACCTACCTCTCTACTTTTCCTTTCAAATTACTAAATGTAAATGTAAATGTAAATCCAAATACAGTAGTCTTACATCCAAATACAGACTGTATATGTCACTCATTGTTTACACAGTGCAGAGATTGTGAATACAACGGTTAAACAAAATTCGGTTGCAACAATCAGGATAAGCACAAGTAATTACCATTCTGATTAGCTGTAGTGACCACAATCACTCTGCACTGTATAAACAAATAAGTGACCTATACACAAGATAGAATACTACTATGCCAGAGCATGTATTTGGTTTAGTCTGTGCATGTTTGGGACCCATTGACTGCCATTATATCCCAGATGACACACGCAAGTCTGCAAGGTGTCTGTTAAAGATATCTTGATCTGGAAACATCCGCTGTCTAAAAACTTTCTTTCAGATGTCAGTTTTACATACATTCTAAATTATAAACATCTTAAAGACATCTAACAGACGTCTATGTGACATCTAAAAAGAGACATCCAATAGACGTATTGCAGATGAGCAAATAACCTAAATAATACATCTTGCAGATGTAAATGCAGACGTCAAATAGACATCTTCTAGATGTACGTGCGCTATCAGGGATATGACTGAAAGACTGCAGCGGTTTGAGTTAAAAATCTTTGAGTTCTACTGAAGAAACAAAGTCATCTACATCACTGACTCCTAGGGATTAGCAGTTGAACCTCACATTTTCATTTCTGGGTGAACTATCGCTTTAATAACACACTGTTTATCAGTATTTCCAGAAGACCAAGTTACCACTTTACTTGAGGGTTCACACACGATGAGGTCATAAGAAATTAATGCTTAGTTAATGATGACTACTGTATTTGGATGTCAACAGAATTCACATACTCTGTGCTGTGATTGGCCAGTGTTGGGGGTCTGTCCATTTACATGCAGGCTGCTATGAAGAAGACATACTGTATACGTGCTTGATAACTCATCATAATTAATGAAAAACATTAGTTCTCACATTAATTACTGTTACTGATATACTGTTCTAACCTGTATGCATGCATGAGGCAATGCAGATTTTTGTATATATTATTATAATAATTCAAGTAATCTTATTTGAGAAAACAAATGTTTTAGTACATGTACCAAAAGCATAGCTTTATCCATAATGGATATTAAAAATCTTGTTTTCTGTGAAAAAGAAAACATCAAGATCATGCATAATAACCTATTAATCATGATGATGTACTCATCTTAGTGAATGTCTTAAGGTGTTTTTCATCTATGAGGTCATGAATAAAAGATTTTGAACTCATGCTAGTTCCTGATAATTGAGATATTAATGGATGAAGTAATTCATAATTCTTCATTAATTTATGCATTAATTCATGGTAATTCATGTACCCCTACTGTAAAGTGCTCCCCAAAAACTTGCATCATTTACACAATGTTATAATTTAAGCAATCAAAAGCAACCTAAACTGCATTTTAAACATTTCTAACAGTCATTTTGGTTTCAAAAGTATATATACACATGTGGGTTTGAAGTTAAAAAAGTTTTAGAATTGTCATACCTTTAGATGGGCCTCCTAAGGCAGGATCAGTATCTGTGAATAGAAAAATAAAATGCTATAACAAACAGCAGCGGCGCTTGGTCTATATGAATTATGCTTCTGTGACATCTCTGAACTACTGTATAATGTTTTGGTGCATCATATGGTGCACTTCTTACACTGACTTTACTGATTTGATGTTTGTATGTTTATGTGCTTTTACCTGTTTCTGTTTGTGTCTGTGGATGCGCCTCCTCAGCATCACTGTCTTCACTATGTTCCGAATCAGAAAAGTCTAACTTGTCTAAAAAAAAAAATTGAGTATCAAGTAAGCTTAACATTGCTAATGTTAGAGTAAAAATAGAAGACATAGTGATAACTCTAATATCTGGTGAACATTACATTAAGATCTACGTTAGGGATTATCTTTAGGATATGAATATACTTAGTTAACTTCAAAATGTCATTTGTAACAACTTTAGTAGCATTACCTTCAATTTCAATTTCTTCTAGGGTTTTGCCGTGGAGATTTGAAAGAGAATCTTTCTCCATAGCGAGGAGTAACTTTGAAATCTTGGCCAGCTGGGTTGTAGCCTCCGGAAGTCGATAATATTCTCTGTGCACACGAATATCGTGGCCCAAGAAGTCCGCAACTTGGTCCAACTCGTGGTTTTTCAGGTTAAGCACCTGCGACAAAGTTGCCACATGTTTGCGCAGTTGGGTCGACCGGAGGAGTTCCGGGTTTTGTGCACCACACTCGTGTGCATAGATCCTCAGACAGTCTTGTCCTCTATAACAACTCAAACAGCTTGGTCGAGCAAACAGGAATTGGTTTTCCTCAGGGACTCCACATTCCCTTCTTCTGCTTATGAGGAGGGTTAAGGCATCAACCATGTCTGGTGACAGCAAAACTGCCACTTTTCGCCCTCTTTTACCCCTAAGTTCCACCCGACTAAAATGTGTACAAAGTTTTTGTTCAAACTTTGTTAGCCCAACAGCAACATCTTTGTGTAGGGGAGCTGTATCCCTCTCTAGAAAACCTTTGAGTTGCATTTTTGCAACCTCTCCTCCACGTCGCCGGTTGAACACAATTATTTTTGCAAGAGTTGCTTTGCATAGGTCGCCATAGACTTGTGCTGATGGCATCTGTTTCAAGTTCTCAGAACCTAAATCAACAACCTTTTCAAGATGCTGGTGAAGAAGTTGTACATCCTCTGTGAAAGGGAGGGTAGACGGCTTGTTAAAGCGCCCCTCATTCAAGGTGGTCAAAGCTGTGTGGGAAACGAGTTCAGACCATTTAGCATCATACAGCTTTTTGAATGCTTGGGTTGACTTTATCCCCTCACCATCTTCTGCCATTAGAGCTCGGCAATGTACAATGTCACATATCTTATTCAGTGAGTGGCCCAACTTAAGGGCAAGGCTTGGAGTCTGGAATGAGTGTTTTACATCATCAAACCCAGATACCTTTTTGACAGCCTGGATAACCACATTGAAATTTTCAGGTCTCACAGCATCTTCAAGAGTCTGTACAGAAAATTCCTTTCTCAGAATCAGCAGAAGTCTTCCAACTTCCCGGAGCTTCTGTCGAATATAGTCAAATTTAGTGGGATCTTGCCCATGTTTATTGTAAAATGACTGGGCCAGCTGAAGAATGCAAAAGTCACTCCACACAGCAGCAGAGATGTCATCGTCTTTCATCACAGTTAGCAGTTTCCAAACACCTTGTGATATTTGTTGGCAGAGGGCTGCATTAGACATTGTTGCCAAAGACAAGACCCTAGTTCTTCCTGGCTCTGCCTGATCTTCCACTGGTTTGGAAAGACAATTTCGAACGTGTCTCCAGAGATCCCTTCGGAGAAACATTGCATGGCAATACATACAGTGCACATAATCTTTTGAATCATATCTTTTCTTTGGCTTACGTCTGAGTTTTAACAATCCAGTCCCATTCGCTAAAACATCTGCATTGTGTTCATAGTTTCCTTTGTTCCGCAGTTTGTTCAGAAGTTTTTGACGCTCTTTGGAATGTTTTGGTAGAGCCAAAGCCCGAGCAACATCGACGTTTGAATTCTCATGGACTTTTAAGTGGCGTGTAAATTTTGACTGCGGTTTTCCACAAATGTAGCAGTAATTCTTCTTGCTTACTGAAGAGGATATATTTGAAGATTGTAAAGATGGATCTTCCCCTGTGCCTGTGATATCCTCAACAGTGCTTTCAGTATTGCCATCGCTGTGAACTTTCGATATTTGTACTTGTATGGCTTTCCTACTAGGCATTTCAAGCTGTGCTGTGCAGACTGGAACTTTTGGGAGTGAACCTATGACACTTTCTTGGCATGGTCTGCCATTTTGAATTTCTGCAGTAGATTTGATGCAGAACACTTCAGTATTTTTAATGTTTAAGAGTTTTTCTGGAGGCGCTATGCTTACGTCTGAACCTTCTGAGACAGAATTAGGTACATAGTCCTCATCCGACATGTTCTCACTGGAAAATTCTACTTCGGAATCCTGAAATAGTAAACATATCTTTTGTACATACTCAGAAAGCTTAGTTCTAAGGAAGAAAATTGCTGAAAAATAAAACATATCTGACTATTTAATAAATCATACTTACGGATGTTGAGGGGTCAGGTTTGGGCTTCACATTTTTCTCGTAGCAAGTTTTATGCCAGAAGCGGGAACAAACTAGATTGAGCATATAATAAACAAGGTTGGTTTCATTTGAATAAAAGGTGATTTAAGAAAAGATGCTTTAAAAAGTGATAGATAAAGCAGTGATAGATGATCAGTGTGTTTGAAAGTGTGGCTATAAGATGGAAGAGAACAGAGAAAGGAGAAGACTAATATAAATATGAATCGATTACACAATTACACAGGCAGACAGACTGAGCAAGACAGAAAGAAAGAATGAAAAGTTAACTTTTTCAAGCTAATTTAAAGATGCATTTAGAACGTCAAGATTACACAGTTTTAGGGTTTCAATGGTAAAGCATTTTTAAAAGTATTAAAATTGTCTGAACAAAATACTTACCCTTACATCTCACACCAGCCCACTTAAAAGCGGAATAAGGACCACTACAGCAATCACATTTATTCAAGCTTGATAGTACTGTAGATATTATGACATGTTTACAGTTCTGTTGAAAAAAAAAAGTTATAATTGATTAGAGGAAATTATACTGTATTACTATAGTTAGGTGTTAAAGGCACAATATAATGCATTAATACAATATTTAAATTGGTCTCTGATATCTATACAGAAGGTATGTGGCTTAGGTAAGGGCAAAAATGATTTAGAAACAGTTTTATCTTTCCATATTATTCAACAATGCCAAGGTAAATTTCAAGGTTTTTCATTATATGGCACCTTTAAGACATAGGGCTAAGGTTTGAACAAGTTATTTTAATTTCACAAATAACAAAATGTATATCACAAATGTACTGCACTGTAGTATGACAAAAGCAGTAAGTATGGGGGACTTACGATACACAAACCATTGTGCAGTTTGACAAAACACACACTGAACTTCTACCCATCCCCCACAACATGACAAAAGCAGTAAGTATGGGGGACTTACGATACACAAACCATGGTGCAGTTTGACAAAACACACACTGAACTTCTACCCATCCCCCACAACATGACAAAAGCAGTAAGTATGGGGGACATACGATACACAAACCATGGTGCAGTTTGACAAAACACACCCTGAACTTCTACCCATCCCCCACAACATGACAAAAGCAGTAAGTATGGGGACATACGACAAAAGCAGTAAGTATGGGGGACATACGATTCACAAACCATGGTGCAGTTTGACAAAACACACCCTGAACTTCTACCCATCCCCCACAACATGACAAAAGCAGTAAGTATGGGGGACATACGATACACAAACCATGGTGCAGTTTGACAAAACACACCCTGAACTTCTACCCATCCCCCACAACATGACAAAAGCAGTAAGTATGGGGACATACGACAAAAGCAGTAAGTATGGGGGACATACGATACACAAACCATGGTGCAGTTTGACAAAACACACACTGAACTTCTACCCATCCCCCACAACATGACAAAAGCAGTAAGTATGGGGACATACGACAAAAGCAGTAAGTATGGGGGACATACGATACACAAACCATTGTGCAGTTTGACAAAACACACACTGAACTTCTACCCATCCCCCACAACATGACAAAAGCAGTAAGTATGGGGACATACGACAAAAGCAGTAAGTATGGGGGACATACGATACACAAACCATGGTGCAGTTTGACAAAACACACCCTGAACTTCTACCCATCCCCCACAACATGACAAAAGCAGTAAGTATGGGGACATACGACAAAAGCAGTAAGTATGGGGGACATACGATACACAAACCATGGTGCAGTTTGACAAAACACACACTGAACTTCTACCCATCCCCCACAACATGACAAAAGCAGTAAGTATGGGGGACATACGATACACAAACCATTGTGCAGTTTGACAAAACACACCCTGAACTTCTACCCATCCCCCACAACATGACAACTACCCATCCCCCACAACATGACAAAAGCAGTAAGTATGGGGACATACGACAAAAGCAGTAAGTATGGGGGACATATGATACACAAACCATTGTGCAGTTTGACAAAACACACCCTGAACTTCTACCCATCCCCCACAACATGACAAAAGCAGTAAGTATGGGGGACATACGATACACAAACCATTGTGCAGTTTGACAAAACACACCCTGAACTTCTACCCATCCCCCACAACATGACAAAAGCAGTAAGTATGGGGACATACGACAAAAGCAGTAAGTATGGGGGACATACGATACACAAACCATGGTGCAGTTTGACAAAACACACCCTGAACTTCTACCCATCCCCCACAACATGACAAAAGCAGTAAGTATGGGGACATACGACAAAAGCAGTAAGTATGGGGGACATACGATACACAAACCATGGTGCAGTTTGACAAAACACACCCTGAACTTCTACCCATCCCCCACAACATGACAAAAGCAGTAAGTATGGGGACATACGACAAAAGCAGTAAGTATGGGGGACATACGATACACAAACCATGGTGCAGTTTGACAAAACACACACTGAACTTCTACCCATCCCCCACAACATGACAAAAGCAGTAAGTATGGGGACATACGACAAAAGCAGTAAGTATGGGGGACATATGATACACAAACCATTGTGCAGTTTGACAAAACACACCCTGAACTTCTACCCATCCCCCACAACATGACAAAAGCAGTAAGTATGGGGGACATACGACAAAAGCAGTAAGTATGGGGGACTTACGATACACAAACCATGGTGCAGTTTGACAAAACACACACTGAACTTATACCCATCCCCCACAACATGACAAAAGCAGTAAGTATGGGGGACATACGACACACAAACCATTGTGCAGTTTGACAAAACACACCCTGAACTTCTACCCATCCCCCACAAAATGACAAAAGCAGTAAGTATGGGGACATACAACATATGATACACATGCTAGTTTAGAATGAACCATCATCCATATACCATTGTAAATTAAACAATTCCTATGACTGATGATACATGGGGCAACTTTATGAGCAACGTTGCGGGGCAACTTGGGTTAATGTTGGCATCAGTGGGCAACCAGAAGAGACACAGGTTCCATGACTGATTTAAAGTCTGAAAAAATTTTTTTTTACCCATTCTCAGTTGGGAAAGTGCCCAAGCAACATTGTTCAAAAAAAGTTGCCTGGCAAGATTGCTCAAAATGTTGTCCTGTGTATCATCAGCCTATCACTATCTTTTTTAATTCTTTAAGTTTGTAATTAAAAATCACTGTTGTTGCCAACTAAAGAACATTTAAGAAATAAATGCTTATTAAATGCTCATTTTTAATGGAAAGTACATTACCTGTTGAGTGTTGTCATGACATGTCAGCTGAGAATCAGACGTTGTTGAGATCTGAAAAGGTTTGAGTACTGAACATTAAATTTGGATAACACGGCAGTACATGGTGATGCTTTGAGTATCCAAAACAACTAATGTGAAAATGACATAATACAAGTGAATTCTTAGATCAAACAATCAGGGCATGTGAGAATTCATTGCAGCACACAGTCCTAATCGTCTGTAATGCTAAGGTAATGATTCTACATCATCTTACCAAAGTTGATGGAGATTTAACTACCTGTTGAGCATTAGAAACACACACTTACCTCCTTTGACCCATCTCTTGCTGCACAGCTGACCAAAGCATGCACCTGTTGTTCAATCTCAGAACAAACCTGTGAAATATGAAAGATTTGTGTAATCAGATTGACAAAAGGTCAACTATACTATGCTATAAAACACTTTTTATGGAAATTTTAAAGAAATCAATAGTTTATAAGGATTTTGCATCATCTTACCAAAGTTAATGGAGATTTAACTACCTGTTGAGCATTAGAAACACACACTTACCTCCTTTGACCCATCTCCTGCTGCACAGCTGACCAAAGCATGCACCTGTTGTTCAATCTCAGAACAAACCTGTGAAATATGAAAGATTTGTGTAATCAGATTGACAAAAGGTCAACTATACTATGCTATAAAACACTTTTTATGGAAATTTTAAAGAAATCAATAGTTTATAAGGATTTTGCATCATCTTACCAAAGTTAATGGAGATTTAACTACCTGTTGAGCATTAGAAACACACACTTACCTCCTTTGACCCATCTCCTGCTGCACAGCTGACCAAAGCATGCACCTGTTGTTCGGTCTCAGAACAAACCTGTGAAATATGAAAGATTTGTGTAATCAGATTGACAAAAGGTCAACTATACTACGTTATAAAACACTTTTTATGGAAATTTTAAAGACATCAATAGTTTATAAGGATTTTGCATCATCTTACCAAAGTTAATGGAGATTTAACTACCTGTTGAGCATTAGAAACACACACTTACCTCCTTTGACCCATCTCTTGCTGCACAGCTGACCAAAGCATGCACCTGTTGTTCAATCTCAGAACAAACCTGTGAAATATGAAAGATTTGTGTAATCAGATTGACAAAAGGTCAACTATACTATGCTATAAAACACTTTTTATGGAAATTTTAAAGAAATCAATAGTTTATAAGGATTTTGCATCATCTTACCAAAGTTAATGGAGATTTAACTACCTGTTGAGCATTAGAAACACACACTTACCTCCTTTGACCCATCTCCTGCTGCACAGCTGACCAAAGCATGCACCTGTTGTTCAATCTCAGAACAAACCTGTGAAATATGAAAGATTTGTGTAATCAGATTGACAAAAGGTCAACTATACTACGTTATAAAACACTTTTTATGGAAATTTTAAAGAAATCAATAGTTTATAAGGATTTTGCATCATCTTACCAAAGTTGATGGAGATTTAACTACCTGTTGAGCATTAGAAACACACACTTACCTCCTTTGACCCATCTCCTGCTGCACAGCTGACCAAAGCATGCACCTGTTGTTCAATCTCAGAACAAACCTGTGAAATATGAAAGATTTGTGTAATCAGATTGACAAAAGGTCAACTATACTACGTTATAAAACACTTTTTATGGAAATTTTAAAGAAATCAATAGTTTATAAGGATTTTGCATCATCTTACCAAAGTTAATGGAGATTTAACTACCTGTTGAGCATTAGAAACACACACTTACCTCCTTTGACCCATCTCCTGCTGCACAGCTGACCAAAGCATGCACCTGTTGTTCAATCTCAGAACAAACCTGTGAAATATGAAAGATTTGTGTAATCAGATTGACAAAAGGTCAACTATACTACGTTATAAAACACTTTTTATGAAAATTTTAAAGAAATCAATTCGTACAACCTCAGAACAAACCTGTGTGGGTTCAAAATCAAATACTAACACTTCTCCACATGTAACTGTAAACTGTGTCTTTAAATTAAAGTAAAAGGATTATTTCAATCTGTTAATACCTTTGTTCTCCATGGCCAGTCAGAATCTCCATAGTTATACGTTATCTCTTCCCCAGGACTTATGTCCTTTACTGCAAATAAGCACAGATGGGGCTTTCCGTCCACTCTGATTGTTTTCATTTTGCTGTTGGGGTTCACATGATCATCATTGACGATTCTCCCTAAAGAAGCATCTTCTCTGGCAGCATCAACCCTGAAACAGCAAGAACATAGTGCTATCTCCACGGTGTAATATTGACTGAATCATACAATAGGAAAGTTTCACAGAATAATAATAATAATAATAAAAAGTTAATTCTAGTTTACCACTGCTGCATCAGGAAATGCAAAGTTTATACATACCACAACTGTTTTCCATCACAACGAAATTCAAATAAAAAAACTTCAAGTGCAGCATGGTATACTCTGTGCCTTCTTTCATATTCTTTTTTAGATATGATTTCCCCTCGATATTCAATGAGGAAATCTCCCTTTTGAAAGTGGCGACAGCTGAACACTCCTCGACCTAACCAAGAGCAGATCAGTCAGGGTAGAAGTTAAAACAATACTTAAAACATAGACAATTGTGTTACTCACCTTTAAATGAATTTATGTATTTTATTTCAAATCCATCCTTATCTTTGAGCATGGATGAAAAATATGCAGCTTCATCCTTTGGTTTTAGTTTGGCCCTCCGGGACCTTGTTCCTGCCATTTCCTGCAAAAGCCAGATGATGTATTTGGTCACTTGATGAAATTATAATAATTATATGTTTTTTTTAGACATCACTGACCTAATCAACGAGTTTATACTTTTATTTGCTGTAGAGGGCTTAAATATAAACAATAGGGATCATTATGTACTACTTGCAGGTCAGTGAAACAGGAAAGCATCTTAGACCTTACAAATGTGTTTAGTATTTTTAACAATCTGAAACATGCTGCTTTTCTCCTTCTCAACTACACTGTGACTGTCACTAAAGAGAAACATTATGATTATGGCTATCAGACTTTTACAGGTCCTTCTCAAAAAATTAGCATATTGTGATAAAGTTCATTATTTTCCATAATGTAATGATAAAAATTAAACTTTCATATATTTTAGATTCATTGCACACCAACTGAAATATTTCAGGTCTTTTATTGTTTTAATACTGATGATTTTGGCATACAGCTCATGAAAACCAAAATTCCTATCTCAAAAAATTTGCATTTCATGAAAAGGTTCTCTAAACGAGCTATTAACCTAATCATCTGAATCAACTAATTAACTCTAAACACCTGCAAAAGATTCCTGAGGCATTTAAAAACTCTGAGCCTGGTTCATTACTCAAAACCGCAATCATGGGTAAGACTGCCGACCTGACTGCTCTCCAGAAGGCCATCATTGACACCCTCAAGCAAGAGGGTAAGACACAGAAAGAAATTTCTGAACGAATAGGCTGTTCCCAGAGTGCTGTATCAAGGCACCTCAGTGGGAAGTCTGTGGGAAGGAAAAAGTGTGGCAAAAAACGCTGCACAACGAGAAGAGGTGACCGGACCCTGAGGAAGATTGTGGAGAAGGACCGATTCCAGACCTTGGGGGACCTGCGGAAGCAGTGGACTGAGTCTGGAGTAGAAACATCCAGAGCCACCGTGCACAGGCGTGTGCAGGAACTGGGCTACAGGTGCCGCATTCCCCTGGTCAAGCCACTTTTGAACCAGAAACTGCGGCAGAAGCGCCTGACCTGGGCTACAGAGAAGCAGCACTGGACTGTTGCTCAAATTTTGCATGTCATTCGGAAATCAAGGTGCCAGAGTCTGGAGGAAGACTGGGGAGAAGCAAATGCCAAAATGCCTGAAGTCCAGTGTCAAGTACCCAGAGTCAGTGATGGTCTGGGGTGCTATGTCAGCTGCTGGTGTTGGTCCACTGTGTTTTATCAAGGGCAGGGTCAATGCAGCTAGCTATCAGGAGATTTTGGAGCACTTCATGCTTCCATCTGCTGAAAAGCTTTATGGAGATGAAGATTTCGTTTTTCAGCACGACCTGGCACCTGCTCACAGTGCCAAAACCACTGGTAAATGGTTTACTGACCATGGTATTACTGTGCTCAATTGGCCTGCCAACTCTCCTGACCTGAACCCCATAGAGAATCTGTGGGATATTGTGAAGAGAAAGTTGAGAGACGCAAAACCCAACACTCTGGATGAGCTTAAGGCCGCTATCGAAGCATCCTGGGCCTCCATAACACCTCAGCAGTGCCACAGGCTGATTGCCTCCATGCCACGCCGCATTGAAGCAGTCATTTCTGCAAAAGGATTCCCGACCAAGTATTGAGTGCATAACTGAACATAATTATTTGAAGGTTGACTTTTTTTTTTTATTAAAAACACTTTTCTTTTATTGGTCGGATGAAATATGCTAATTTTTTGAGATAGGAATTTTGGGTTTTCATGAGCTGTATGCCAAAATCATCAGTATTAAAACAATAAAAAACCTGAAATATTTCAGTTGGTGTGCAATAAATCAAATATATGAAAGTGTAATTTTTATCATTACATTATGGAAAATAATGAACTTTATCACAATATGCTAATTTTTTGAGAATGACCTGTATACAGTATATGAAACCTCTACAGACACCTACAGCAAGGTTAAAACTAACAGCAGGTCTGATAAAACAACACCGATTACCCTTACTGTACTATTACAGGAATAACCTTCACAAAGAACTGTAAACAATAGAGCTCCGGACGCCACGTGACCTATTCTGTTTACACCGCCATTTTGGCAGTAAAGAGGCCGTACGAGACGAGCGTGAACGGATGACGGCAGCATGAGTTTTAAGGCAACAGAGTTCACTGCGCACTTTAATTAAAAAGATATAGACCTGTACATAGCAAAACTTAATAGATTAAACATAACAGATCCCTATAATGCCCCCGGGGTGCTTTTCATGTGTATTAATAAAGGAACTTATAGCTTTCCTGAACTGCAGTATCCTGATATAACGTTATATAACTAACGTTACTTCATTAACTTTTCCTCGGCCTATTCCGGAGACTCTTTAAAGGCCTACAAAAGCCTGTTTTTTTTTTATGTTTATGGACAGTGTGTGAAAATGTGAGTTTATGTCCAATCATAAACCGGTGGGATAATGTATCTGATTGATATATATATATATATATATATAAACTGATATTAGTTTACACATTATCCCACCGGTCACAATTGTGACTGAACATAAAAAAAAATAATTTCATACACTTTCCATAAGCATTTAAAATGCTTTTAAATGCTTTCCTCCACCTGTTCTGGAATCCAGGCACACAGCAGCTGTCCACCATGTTGAAATAGTAATTGTTTTGAATTATTATTCGACCCGACCGCTATCGATAACGCAAAAGCCGCTCTGGTGCTCTCCTGGTTGACTGCCAAAATGGCGGAGTTTAGATTGCATGACGTCAGCCCCCGGAGCTCTATTAAAAGGATCTGATCAGACACACAAATAGTTTACAACTAAACAGCTGTGTGCCCTGAAAAACCTCAAGTTCACCATTCCCATATGAAAAATACATGTAGTAGACTTCTGTACTATAGTAAACTAGAGTAATAATCCTAGATACAATAGGTTTTTTTAAACTTACCATAGTAAAAATTAAAGAATACTATGGTTTATCAATTCACTAATATTACAGGATACTGAAGTGCATTAACAAAGTGTAGTAATCACTATTATACTAACATACTGCAGTAAACTCCAATTTACTACATCAAACACTACAATATTTGTCCATTAGGCCTTTCATAGATTAACCCCATTATCACAACACTGAACTGCCCAGATAGCAAAATAAATATGATCTCAATCTGGCATCATGAGTTATTTAACCATTAGCCATTAACTTTTAAACCCAAAACATACATAATACAAGCGGTTTAGTTATTGCTTGTTTATTTGTCAGACTAACGTTAGAAAGTCAATAGTTAATTCCTTATATATCCTTATACTCCTTATATTTTGTGAGGAAACGCTAGATAAAAGCTTACAAACGTGACCAAAGCTGTTTGTCTGTTTTATAACGTTAACTAATATAATATACTGTTTTATTGTTTATTGAGTTTTATCATCAATCTTACCTTAAGTGTCTTCAGGGTGACTTGCTGATTATCTCAGCCGGAAGAGACTCGGTCGGAGGTGGGGGAGGGTAGGAAAATGATTCCAATGATATTGCTTCTCTGTGTTTTTATTTTTATAGTTGTGGTGTGGACTTTGTTATTCCTTTATATTTAGATCTATTTTACAAACATATCTTTATCGTTATTGTCCTTTGTGTGAATGGCTAAAACACAGTGGTTAGACAAAACCCGAATTTACAAGGACTTCTCACCTTTCAGCCAATCAAAACCCGCGATTCCATTCACAAGTGTGAATATTAATGAGGAGGTGCAGTACCAAGACCCACCTGCAGGAGCGCAGTTCCGATACACACTCTTAACACAAAGTCCGATGATTGTGAACTATAAGGACTTTTGGAGAAAATTTGAATTTGAGCTCCTCCCACATGTAGAAGCACTTCTACGTTGTCTGAATTATGAGGACACTGACACTGTCCTCATAATCCAAAATGTCCTCGTAGTGTGGCGTGTATTCATACAAAATGTCCTCGTAAATCACAAAAACCCACACACACACACACACACACACACACACACACACACACACACACACACACAAATGTTTTTCCTCTCTATTTTTTTGTTTTTATTTTTAAATGTTTGCTTTTCAATCTTTTCAAATCTGGAAAAAAGTACCGTCAAGGCCAATATCACATATATCAACTAATACTTTAACATAAAATATACTGCTTCAGTTAAAATGAGTGCATTTCAAAGCAAATTTTATGCATTAAAAGTCATACTCGCTTAAAACTGCTTAAAAATACATGATCAATAAGTCATGGCAACACGTTTTTACATTAACTCATCAAGTAATTTATCCAATTTTAACTTTATTTTTTGAGCTATAAAAGACACAACTTGCTTTTTTTTTTTTTTGAATAAGTTAAGTTGAAATGGCAGCAACTGAACTTAAGTTTTTAAGTTGAAGTAAGTGGATTTTTTTATGTAAGAATTGATCCAATATCACTATCAAATATATCAGTATTTCTAAATGGATTCACCCATCCCTAAAAGATAGCAGCATCAAAAAAAA
Organism: Carassius carassius; assembly: GCF_963082965.1. Taxonomy (NCBI): domain Eukaryota; kingdom Metazoa; phylum Chordata; class Actinopteri; order Cypriniformes; family Cyprinidae; genus Carassius; species Carassius carassius. The sequence continues at coordinate 7,113,905 of NC_081763.1, forward strand.
CATCATAATCAATCTGATGTAATTTCATGAATGACAAAGAGTTAGTGAAACAGAAAAAAATAGGCAGAAATATTACTGGAGAAAGAAATTACCGCATCAGGGAAATTACATAATGGCCTATAAAAGTGACTTTCACTCTAGTAGCTGAAAGACCTTTTCTCAAGCATTTATCTGACACCATAAATCCCACTTTTATGTCAGTAAAGTAGAAATGGATACTTCATTTTTTGGGGAGAAAAAGTAGCTGTTCACAAAGTTTTCTGGGTGAGTAACTAACAACTTGATTTAGGTCTATAACACACTTCTCAACACAAGTGCCAAAATGTGTTTTTCATGTGAAAAGTGTTGCACAGCTTCACAAGAAGGTGATTTTATGAGATTGCAATGAAGGAACACGACCCCCCCCCCCCAATCATAATATGCATTTTAAGTCGGTTAAGAACTAGGACAGAAGAGAACATGAACATGTCTGCATGTGCCCTGCATATTTCATCTGTCCTTTACACACACATATGGTCTCACATCTAATTTGATCTTATTATCAAGGGTGCTGTTTTTCATTCTGCAGACCTCTCTGTTTATAGATTAAAGCAAAATTAATTTACAAGCTGAATTATTTGAGATAATACTGATAATTCTTGAATAATTAAAGACACATTTTCGTATTTTCACATCACAATTACAATGGGAATATCGACAGGGGCTTCATCATGTATATTTCCGTTCATTCTTTTCATTCAGTCGAGCCATAATCTATTACCGGAGTCCTAATGAACTCTTGTCTGCTCTTCCTATTACAAGAGGAAGGCTTGCCATTTATCGATCCATGTGTGTGAGGGACAGTGGCACTAAAAAGACTTGATATGCCTAGACATTTCCTCAAGGAGAGGAAAAGGACGGAAGAAAGAAGAGAGTGGCCTCAGAAATATACACTTAAATATGCCATTGCATTATGTGACACTGAAGATTGGAGTAATGCTGCTGGAAATTCAGCTTTGTATCACAGGAATAAATTACATTTTACAATATATTCAAATAGACAAGGGTTATTTTAAATTGCAATAATATTTAACAATATTACTATTTTTACTTTATTTTTAATCAAATAAACGCAGCCTATGTGAGCCTAAGAGACTTCTTTAAAAAACATTTAAAAAATTGTGCCAACGTGTCCAAACATTTGAACAGTAGTGTATATTCAAAAAATATATATCACACAAACAGAAAAAAACGTAATAAATATAAGTTTGTTTTTTCTAATAACAAAACAATATATATATATATATATATATATATATATATATATATATATATATATATATATATATATATATATATATATATATATATGTATATACATACATATAAATTAGCAAAACTGAAAAGAACAAAAAGAGCAGAGAAATGTATACATTTTTAAGTCAAAAAATATTTAAGGCTACTACATAGACAGAGGCTAGAGGACTTTAATTTCTCACTATGTTGGATTAAAAAACTAAATGAAAAAGTCTTTAATGTGACCAAGGAAACAAGCTTCTCGGTACTCCAGCCTTTATGCAGCTCTTTGATGACTTAATGTTACACCCCCCCCCCCCCCCCCCTAAATTGTACTTTAAGCTTTTGGCTGTGGCTTGCAAGTTGTATTAATTTTCAGTATTGTTGGACGTCACATCACCACAATGTATTCCTGTTCTCGCTACCGCTGACCAATCAGTATGAACCTGAGACGAAATTTAACATGCTTGTGAAAAAGTTTGGAAATTAGGCACCAAACATTCGGAAAGGAATGGAAACTGGAACATTTTCTGTGTCCATTGATTTTGGGAAGTGTGTATGCCTTTTTCATTTTAATAAGTGGATTTGAAGAAAGAGGTGTGCTCGTACTAACTGATCAGACTTCAAATTAAGACTATAATGGGGGAATCACATCTATTTATAATGAAATCGAGACATGAACCATGTCTAGACCAGAACAACAGACTCTGACACTTTTTGCACAGACAATCACCACTCAGAAAAATCTCCATTAAAGAAATTAAAGCTGACACCCAACATGCAGTGTGTACTCAGAGGGACATTTTAAAATGTAGCTTGTGTGAACAAATTAAATTAGTCAGCTTGGCTTGTGCACTAGTTCGGGTTGAGAACCTCTGCCCTACAACCTTCTTGATCAGCTTTCCTTCCGACTTGGCAACAAAATAAAGGTGACAAGAAGGTTGAAGCAAAAGCCCTGCATCAGAACTTTTCAAGAGTTTTTCGTGATGCAGTCAGCTTTGCTGAATCAAAGTTGTTCCCCGTTCCACAGTGTCCCTATGAAACTAGAGGGTAATCAATGTAATGCCAGGCTGTATTAGAAATGATTTAACCTGCATGTCCTCCACTGGCCCTGGGCACCAACATGGAGTATCAGTTTCCAAAACGGGTCGCGGTGCAGAGGAGAAGGCGGCATAAATCCACACTCTCCATTAAGGATGAAGTAGCAGACAAAGAAATAGAAGAAATGGATTTTCAGAAGCAAACATTTAGCATTACAGCCATAAATAATGACTATAAAACAAGGCCTTGGCTCAGACTTTCAGAAGGATCTCAACAAATCAGTTTTGCATATTATTGGTGTTGCAAGGGCACATTTTGTCCACACACATAAACCTGTGTGACAAAAGTGTATTTCTGAGAAGAGACCACAAGCAAGTCAGTTATGGGCAGAAGAAAAGATGCTTAATGCCCACTGGGGGTGGGAATATTTAGGCACCTCACAATTTAATGGATTTCGAGCAAACTGCAAACTGATTGTTGATGCATCTCTTTCATTTTTTTTATGTTTATGAAATTTGACACAAAAATAAATATAGAAAATATATTTAAAATATTGTAAAATGAATATTATATTATAAATAGTAGATTAAAAAACTTAAATACTACTTACATTTTTTTTATATAATTCTTCTGCCAAGTAATGTTGTTCATTATCCTATATATTACATTTCCCAACAGAATCAGACATGGAACTATCCATTTCATGAAGTATAATCTAACACATCATCCAGGAGCTAAATGATACATTTAATAATATATATTGAACATTAACTTATATATTCCTAGGTTTATATAGCTCCATGCGGGTCTTTATTAAAGTGTGGATATTGAAAGAAGAAGAGAGGCCAGCAGAATGCAGGATGAATTCTCTTCTTTTTTTGTTTATTGATCATTTAATCAAGTGTCTGTTAAAGGTTATATAGCTGAAGGTCACATGATGCGCCTGCACTGACCCGTCTACAGTCTCTGCTGAGACAGACAGAAAGAAAGGACCTTTTCATCCTGCTCAATGAATCACTGTAACGACTGCCGCTGCTCATCTTCCAGCACTCCCAACTTCACACTTCCTGTTAATTACTTCCGTCAATCAACACCTTTCCAGGCCACTTCCTCCTACAGAAAACAGACTGGTGGAGAATGCAGATACTAAGATGAATCCAAACCAGTCTCTCTCCTCCCCATTACTACTTTTTTTAATGTTTAACCTTTTTTTAGCATTAGGAAGCAAATCAATAGTCTGATGCATACTGCTCACTGTACAATTTCATTAGGGTAAGTATACGTAACTAAAAGGACTTGATTATCAGGTGGGTATTTGCTGACAGGTTAAGAAAAAATCACTGTGGAGTGGCAGCCAGCAGTGATCAAGTGCTGGAGAAAATCATTATTGATGTCCATGACCTCATGAGAATGTCAGGTAAAGCTAAACAACTGGCTGAGGGAGAAGCAAATAAACAAACCAGATAGGATACTTCACAACAGACCAGCTAATCAAACTGATGAGGACAACCAGAGAGTCATTGGACTGTTTTCTGTCTGTCAATATGACTTGGAAGACCTTTACGTACTGGCTCAGGGAAACATTATTGGACATCCATTCTCAAAGTTACTATGAAACACTGTCTCCTCATATCTTGCACTAGATAGCACATGCACATCTGCAAGATGTCTGTTAAAGATTGTTTCAAAATCTTAATCTTTTAAAGTGTATTTGACGTCTGACAGGAAACATCATATAGATGTATTGCAGATGAGCAAACCCTCTTAAAAGTATGACATCTCCATGATGCTATATGTATTTTGTCTCATAAAACAGTTACTTTACTACATTCCAAAAAACATGATAAGTGACTTTTACTATTCTCTCTTCAACTTTTCAGAAAAACATACCGTTTCTTGTTTTGAAGTGAAGAAATAGCAAACTGCTGCAAGACGAGATAGTTCTGATTCTGATTCAAAATGATTATTTTGATGAGATTCTTTTTCAACACACCCATTCACAAAGTCGTGGCCCAGTGGTTAGATAGTTTGACTCCTAACCCTAGGGTTGTGGGTTTGTATCTCGGGCCGGCAATACCATGACCTGGGTGCCCTTGAGCAAGGCATCGAACCCCCAAACTGCTCCTTGGGTGCCGCAGCATAAATGGCTGCACACTGCTCTTGGTGTGTGTTCACAGTGTGTGTGTGTGTTCACTGCTGTGTGTGTGCACTTTGGATGGGTTAAATGTAGAGCATGAATTCTGAGTATGGGTCACCATACTTGGCTGAATTTCACTTCACAAGTCACACTGAATATGTCTTTTGTGAATTCAACTGATTCAATTACAGCAGATACTGATTCAGTGAACTCACTGGTCTTGTCCGACTCAATTTAATTAATATAATAATATAAATGATGTCACATGTATTTATGATGTATAATAAATCATTTTAAATAAAGACAGACTGAGCTCTAAACCATTTAACATTCTATGACTGGGGTATTACACTAGAGTAAAATAAACAAAAAAAGATTACTTTTAACTTCAAATACTTGAGGACATTTTTTAAAAAAAGTTTACATTTCTATATCCATTTGAAAGAATGATTAATGTCAATGTGTACCTTGCATTCGGGAAATATCAGTAAGGCCTATACTGTAGGGTGAAGCAGGAAGAAAAAGTACAAGTACGTGGAGATGGGCGGCAGGAATGAAAGGCCATCATTCACAGTTGATAACCAAACTCTACCATGAACATTGACTTTAAAATGCAGCTTTTCTCCATAAGAAATGGAGCTCAGAATAGATGCTAGGAAATTGCATTCCCAAATGAGTGTGTAAATTTCGCAAAAGGAGCACTCAAGATGAGGGCAGGTCAGGATGACTTTAACTAAGAGCACCCTGCTGATGATCTCAAGGCCATGCAATTAAAGGTAGAGCAGTAAATATCGAACAGAAACGTGATACTATTGAGGAGCTGACAGATTTATGAATGTCAATGTAACCAGTGTTCTTTTACACAATCTGAATCTGGTGAAGAAGCCCTTTGGGACCATTAGTCAACTCCATGTCAATGAGAAAAGACTGCCGTGTGGCCATCCTGTCCATATTGTTAGCATAATTGTCATATTCTCCTTTAGCAAGAGGGTAATATCTCTAAAGAAAGCTGGTTAGCCTTTCCTGCCCTTTCTTCCTCTTAATGACCTCATAAAGACACTCACACACACACACACACACACAAACACAAACACAAACACACACACACACTCTAACACAAAGACACACACACACACACACACACAACATGGTACACAGCCTGAATTATTCACTTGAAATACTTACTGTACAATAGTCTCACTATTAAAATCATGCGTGTTAAGTTTGATGTTTGCTTATTAACTCAAGTTGAATATTGTGGGTAACTAGTCTGGGAGACTAGCATAAGGTTAATTCTGAGGTTAACATTTTAGCATGTTGCATGTGTGACATTCAGAAATGAATGTTTTTTCTGAAAGTTCAACGAAGTTTAAAAGGTCTTTAAGGTTGAAGGTTCTCATTCAGTGGTTCACTCAACACTGCGTAGCTATGATGCAAGGGAACGCCTCTTGGGTGAAGTTTTATGTAGTTTCGTCACTGCCACCAGCTATTGCTTTATCGTGATCAACGACACACATAGTATGTGTGTTAAATGTGTGGGTTGATTGGGTCAGTGCGTTTCGTGGTGCAGTAATAGGTCGGCCTCGCCCTACCTCAGTGTTGGAGGAAGGAGACGCATCAGGCTTTCTTCCATCAAAAACTGTTTCTGTTTCAGCTGCTGCTTACACGATGGGAGACGCTCACGGCTTGTTAGCCATGTTAGCCATATCTACTTATACACCAGACTGAGCCACTAACTCCAGTTCTCGTGGGCCGACCCATCTCGCGAGAGGATGCCACAAGCCCTCCTCTGCCACTGTTAATGCCATACCCATCTACACCAGTGCATGACTGCCTTGGGGACCTGACGCTAACATATCCTCTGGACTGTATCCATCTGCAGCCTCTATCATGCTACCTACACGCATGGAGGTGTCTGCCGGGAGTGTCACCTTGGAGTCTTGGCACAATCCAACGTGAATCGCAGCTTCTTCAGACACTATTTTCTCTTTCCAAAAAAGCACAGAGGTCTGCGACCTATTTTAGACCTGCAAAGGCAAAATTTCTCTCTTTACAAAGGGAAATTAAAAATGCAAATCCTGAAAACTATTCTAGCTCAGGTTTGCGTGGGGGATCGGTTCGTTACTGTAGACCTGAAGGATGCTTACTTTCATATTTAAGTTGTATAGTGGCACAGGTAGTTCCTCAGGTTTGCCTTTGGGGGAAAGGCATATCAGTACAGGGTTCTTCCCTTTGGTCTGGCTTTGGGTCCACGGACGTTCACAAAGTGCATGGATGCTGCTCTGGCCCCATTGAGGCACCAGGGCTTTCATGTGTTCAACTGCCTGGACCACTGGCTGATCTTAGCCCATTCAATGGAGTTGGTTAGTTGTCACAGAGACATTCTTCTTCAACACCTTCAATCGATTGGCCTCCGGTTAAAGGCTCAGAAGAGCATTCTCACCATTCTCAGCAGACCATTTTCTTGGGGGTTCCAGCTTGATTCTGTTCTGATGTAGACCTGGTTGACTCCTGGTCAGATTTCAGGTATCAAAATGTGTGTGGCTCATTTCAAGATAGCCCATCATGTTTCAGTGAGGATATGTTGCAGACTCCTGGGTCTCATGCCAGAGGCCTCTCCTGTGCTGTCCCTGGGGCTGCTTCATATGAGGCCATTTCTTTGGTGGATGAAGTTTATCCCTAGTGGTTGACCCTCCACCAATTAAGAGTAATAAGCGGTTGCTTTCACACCCTCTTGGTATAGTGGGACCCTCTTTTTCTTTAGCAAAAGATGGGTGCTGTTTGCATTGCCAGATGATTACGATGGATGCTTCCCAAACTTTTTAGGGCATGGTCTTTCGAGGGAAGACCTATGTTGTCTGGACTGAAGAGATCTTCTCGTGGCACATAAACAGTCTAGAGCTGCGAATATTCCACGGTTGCGCACCCTGGACAGGCATGCCCCACACTTCTTTCTCTGGGCTCAGGACAAGGTTCTTTCGCTAAGAGTGGTTCACATTACAGAGCTCTGTGAGAAATGTAAAAAAAAAATTTAAACAGCTCTCTGACCTGTTTTTGAACTCGCTGGCCAGTCCATTTTTCTTTTGTCGTTTTCAACATATCTCTTTAATGGAACTCTCTGATCTCATTGACAAAATGAAGACAACTACCTCCTCACTCGATGTTGATCATAAAAGCAGCCTTTCCAGTAATTGGCCATAGTATCCAAGTGTTGATTAACTCATCTTTGGACACTGGTGTGGTTTCCAAATTGCTTTAAGCATTTGTTCAGCCTTTGCTTAAGAAGCAAGGTTTGGATGAAAATTGCTTTAATAATTTTCAGCCTGTCTCAAAGTTATCATTTTTGTCAAAACTTAAAAAAAAGGGAATATTGTTCCCATTCTTAAATACAGCTAACTTATCAGAACTTTTTCAATTTGGTTACACTGCTTGTAACAATACAGAGTCTGCTTTGATTAAAGTGTTCAATAATTGCTGTTGGTAAAAATCCAGTACTGATTCGACTTGATCTTTCAGCTGCCTTTTTCATACCGTAGATCATAATGTTCTTATTTGGCATTTAGAACATTTGATCAGTATCAGAAGCACAGCCTTAAGATGGTTCAGCTCATATCTCAAAGACAGGTATTTTTCTTTAGAGCTAGGCAAGTTGTCCTCATCATCTGCATCAATCATTAGTGGAGTACCTCAGGGCTCTATTCTGGGGAAGCTTCTTTTAAACTTATATATGCGCCCTCTGGGGGATATTATTAGGAAGCACAATATTTATTTTCATTTATATGCTGATGATACACAGTTGTACCTTCTGCTAAAAGCTGGTGATTCCATTGAACCCTTATTGGAACGTATATCCAAAAAAAAAAGTTCATCAATTGCGGGTCATTTCCAAACTTGAATCATTTTTGTCTTTTCAAGATTTGAAAAAGGTTATTCATCCTTTTATTACCCTTAGATTACTTTAATTTACTGTACTCAGGTCTTCCTCGGTCATCGCTTTCACGCCTCCAGTTGGTACAAAATGCAGCTGCAAGGGGCAAATAAATATGACCATGTCACCCCAATTTTAGCTTCTCTTCATAGCTTTCCGGTCCATTTTAGAGTTCAGTTTAAGATTCTGTTGTTTTTAAAGCTCTTAACTATCAAGCTCCATCTTATCTCATAGATCTTCTTATCCCTTTGTCATCTACCAGACTTTTAAGATCAGCTGATAAAGCTCTTTTATTTCTCCCTCGTTCCCGTTTGAAAACCAAGGGTGACATAGCTTTTTCACCTAGAATCTAGTCGATTCTGGTGGTCTTCTGCAGGGTGAGGGAATGTGGAGTCCACCTCCTGTTGAAAGCCTCGCTCTGGCTGTCACAGATGTGGTTTTCAGAACTAGTCTTCCTTCTAGAGCACACCTCATGGGAGACTCTACTCAGAAAAGACCTGCTGTCTCAACTCCAGTACAGGTACAGGCACCCCTAGGCCTAATATTTGTAAGCTTCGGGTATAGACAGTTAAGGGTGATCGTCTATGACCTCTGGTCTTCCTGAGGATGTTCAGGAAACCATTGATAAGGCTAAGGCTCCTTCTGCTAGGAGGCTTAATTATTCTTCCAAATGAAAGTTGTGGTGTTTGGCTCATGCAGGGGACCCAGGCAGCTGACCGATTGGTTCAGTGCTGGAATTTCTGCAGGAGAAAGCATTCTTCAATCAATAGAAAGTTCCAAAGCTTTTAGTATTTTTGTAACATTACAACATTATATTTTCTCTCTCTCTTTTATGATCAATTTAATGCATCCTTGCTGAATAAAAGTACAAATTTCTTATATATATATATATATAGATAAATGAAAATAAATCAATCAATCTTACTGACCCCAAACTTTTGAACTGTAGTGTATACTTAAATATACTGTGTGTGGAGTGTGGAGGAACAGAAAATTCTCAGATTTTTTTTCTCCAGTTAATTCCATTTCCTGTCATTCAAATTCAAATTGTCTTTGACACAGCATTCCAGGAAATTTCTCATCTTCACTAGAGAACCGTTACTGACCCAACACGTAGGTGAGCACAGGACACAGGTTGACATGAATGTTTAATTGAAGCCAAGAATTGTTTTTTTACTGGACATATGAAAGCTTTTAACCAATCTCACATAAAGCTGGTAAAATTATATATATTTTTTAAAACGACAACAACAAAACAAACAAACAAACATATGGTTTACAATGTTTTTCTTTATTTATTTTGAAAACCAATATACCAAATGACAGTTTTAACACTTTAACAGAACTGAAAATTGTTTTGTGCTTAAATTGTTATAAGCCACAGAAATAGTCCACATTTCACCATATGTGTCAGGTCATATGTATTCTGGTCAATGAATACACTTTTTGCATAATCATTCTCAGTGATAGCAGGAGGTCACATAACACAACCTCAGCAAAAGATATAATCAACCTGATTAAAAAGATCAGCACAAACAGTGGTTAAACAGAAAGGTTAAATGCTCTTTTAGAGGTGTGAACGTCACAATCAATAGACTTGTGACGCCATGTCAGCATGTTAAAAACTCCAATGGACACCATCCTATAAGTAAGATTAAAGAAGTTTGTGGAAAGCCAATATAAAGTCCATATGCTAAAAAATACAAATAAAATAATAATAATAATTCAAACGAATATACACACGACTGCTTCTATTGCAGTGGAAACTCTAAAAGCAAAATTCAGCATGACCTTAAAATGTGATAAACTGTACAGTAGAGTGAGAACCGAGAAACTGTGTGAACAGAGAGTGAACCATATGTCTTGTTTGCTTATTTGGGTCAAAACTATTAATATCTGACATGAGCTTGAGGCTGTCAGTTTAACCCTTCTGTCGGACAACATCAAACGTTTTTTTCTGAAGCTGAACCAGCCCAGATGGACATCCTCGAGAGGATGGGGAATCCAGGAATGAGGCTCACACAGACACCCTATAAACTGCACGCAGGTTTAATCTTGTATTTATATTTTTCTGTTGCAATTAAAGTTGAAGACTTGACCCTTTATTAACCTTGTTCCAAAACCCACTAAGCTGCCTACTTTGATTCAAACATTCTTCAGAAGCCTGATGTGTCATATTTAATTCTCACATTTAAACATTTGTTTAAAAGTAAAGATAAATCAAGTAAAAGTATACCTTTTTAAATGAAAAATGGAAGACATGGCAGACGAAAGAAACAACAAAAACACAAGGCAGTTTTGCACCAGAGCACCACGTCATGGAAGCGCAACAGTCAAACACATACTTCTAGTATTTTACATGGATAAACCGGTGCAGAAGGAATACAAAAATTTGAGATGTAGGGTAATGAAACACGCAAGATCTAAAGACTTTATTTAATTTGTAACTTTTTAATTTGAGCACAGCATTTTTCAAAAAGGTGTGTCGTGCGATGGATGGTTAAAAAATGTGGAACACAAAAGAAAACATTGTAAAGAATTTTAGGAAGCAAACAGTTGTTGGTCCCAACTGATTTCCATAGTATGAGGGGGAAAGTCAATCAGTGGCTACGGTCAACTGTTTTGTCACACACATGCTTTGTGTGTTCAAAAGAAGAAAGGAATTCCTACATGTTTAAAACAACCGGTTACTAAGTCAATGGCTGGGACAGAGCGTTTGAGTGCGAGTGTGTCTGATCGTCCATACAGGGCACACACATGCAGCTGTGCTCCATCAAACAACAGCGAGCTGAGATTAAATGCAACTCTATTCCTCTCTCTCTCCACACTTCCACAGATGCTTTAAGTACCTGATCCTTCTTTAGTTCAGCTGCTGTGTGTAACAACAAACACTAATGGACTACATAGAATCAGTCCGCACATCTTTCTAAGACACACACAAGATTAGACAATGTACAAACATGAAAACTTCCTTTCCTTCCCCTTCATTTCAGTCAGTTTCTTTGTTCTAACCACTTACAGCCATAAGTGAAATGTTGTTCGCTGTGCACAGAAAATATTGTTGACGGTGTGGTTTTTAAACTGTCTGGAATAAACACAACCAGTCCCTTAACATCCATTAATGTTAAGAGCAAGACAGTGCCCAAGCTTATTCTACCCAATACAATAGATTTGTATAAAAGACACTCAATATCAATCAATAAAAACTATGGAGTGGCCATTTGAAATAATACAATATAAATCTGCATATTAATTCACTTTGTTGGGAAGCAGTAAATCAATAGTTCAGTGTAGTTATTCATCAAAATAAACAGTTGACTAATGCCACTATAAACAGAAACTGAAGCATCAATCATCAGACCATTAAGAATAATAATATTTATTGGAGAAATATTCATATAAAACCATTGACTTGATTAACAGTTGAACACAGATATAAGCCTTTCATGTGAGTGCCCATCACAAAAATACAGAAAAATGCACTTCTCATGTAAATACATGTACTTATTCCATTCTTTCTGTTCTAAGGATGGCTCATGGTGGCCTAATGAAAGTGAAAGGCTTCCATGACTGTCCAAAAAAATAAAATAAAATGAAAGGTAGTACATAGTCATATTGTACCATTGTGTCCCATTGTGTCAAATTTGAGCTGTTATTCATTTTAATTTTGGCTTGTACAGTTGCGAACCTCACGGGTCAGTTCATCAGCACCAGTGTTTATCAATACTTTCTGATAAAAAGCAGTTTTAAAACATCTGCAGAATATGATTAAGATGGTTTTAATACAGTGTCATGTAGAGAAGCACAGTCATAAATCAAACAGTGACATGTTGTCCGGGCTCTCGCTTTGCAATACTCAAGCGGCAGCTGTCTCACAGTTGATCAATAGACAATGAGATGGTCTGCATTAAAAACGGTCTGTTTACAATACTGTCTGTACCTCAGTATGCAGTTCATGTAGTACCGAGGTCCTCGTGAATCTGTATTAAAGGGGATACTGGATGCAAAATTCATATAAATGCATATAAATGTGTCCTAACAGTGTGTGTACACTATGGAAGTCCTAAGAGGCCATGGATTATTAATAATTTTCTTTGTTTTCTCGAGATCATGACTTAATTACAAAGTAATTTCAAAATAACAAAAAAAAAAAATTCTCATTATCACAATTTAATTATCTTGTGGTCTCTACACAAAATTTTTCTCATTATCATGACTTTATTATCTCGTGATCTCTATGTAACAAAAACAGTTTTCTCGTTATCACAACTTAATTATAAAAAATTGTTAAAATTAAAAACAATTTCTCATGATCTCAATATAACAAAAGTGGTGTTCTCATTGGTGCTGATAAAATATTAAAAATAGTTTTCTCGTTATCACAATTTTATCTTGTGATCTCAATGTAACAAAAGTTGTTTTCTCATTATCAACTTAATTATCTCATGATCTCAATGTAAAAAAAGTTTTCTCATTATCACGACTTAATCATCCCATAAACTCAACACTACAAAAAGTTTTCTCGTGATCACGACTTAATTTTCTCGTGATGTTGAAATAACAAAAAATAAATAAATGTTGTTATCACGACTTTATTATCTTGTGATCTCAACATAACAAAAAAATTCTTGTTACCACGACTTTATCTAGTGATCCTGAAATAACAAAAGTTGTTTTCTCATTATTACAACTTATTTTTCTTGTGATCTCGACAACAAAAGTTGTTTTCTTGTGATCTTGACTTAATTATCTATTGATCTCAAAATAACAAATTAGTTTTTCTCGTGATCAAGACTTTATTAACTTGTGATCTCGACAACAAAAATAGTTTTCTCGTTATCACAACTTAATTATCCCCTGATCTAGACATAAAAATTGTCTCATTATCACGACTTAATTATCTCATGATCTCAACATTACAAAAAGTTTTCTCGGGATCACAACTTAATTTTCTTGTGATTTCAAAATAACTAAAATTTTCTCATCACGACTTTATTATCTTGTGATCTCAACATAACAAAAGTTGTTTTCTCGTGATCACAACTTTTTCTCGTGATCACAACATAACCAAAAAAGAATTCTTGTTACCACAATTTTTTTACCGCAATCTCGACATAAGTTGTTTTCTCGTTATCACGACTTTATCTAGTGATCCTGAAATAACAAAAGTTGTTTTCTCATATTACAACTTATTTTTCTTGTGATCACGACAACAAAAGTTGTTTTCTTGTGTTAACGACTTATCTCATGATCTAGACATGTTACGTCCCATGTTAACAAAAGGTTTTTTTTTCTTGTTGTCATGAATTTATTATCTCATGACCTAGACATAAGTTGTTTTCTCATTATCACGACTTTATCTTGTGATCTCAATATAACAAAAGTTGTTTTATCGTTATCACTACTAAATTTTTCTCATCTCAAAATAAAAGTTGTTTTACAATATTGTTTTTGTAAAACACAAGGCGTCATGTGTCTACTGTTGCTATAGTAATGAACCCAACTTTGACATGCAGTCTATAATATTATAAGGGTTTTAACCATCTAAAAAATTATGCATTAAGTAAAACAAATGAATGCCAGAAAAAAAGAAACCATCCAACACTTGTTTAATAAGACTCCTGTATGCAAACTCTTCCCTGTACTTTCGTTTAGAAACATAGATTGGCTATAGTCAATGTTCTCAGCCCATGCTGTACTCTATTAAGTCTAGTTTGTGCAGCAGGTGTGGATCAATATCCTTCTTTAACTAATCAATAGAGCAGAGCTTAAAGGTAGGACATGAACGCAGGTGAGGCTGCTCAAACATGGCTGACCCACAGGAGGCGTCCATCTATGAGACTGACTGATGGACTCTAAAGGTAGCATCTGGAATTCTGGAACTTCATGTAATTAATATTTGTATAACAATACAATATAACAATGATATAAGTTTAATTAAAAAAAAAAATGTGATAGTGAAGCAAAGTTTATGATGAAGTAGTAATTAGCTTCTCCACTGTTAATACTCAAGAGCATGTACTACAGAAAGCCAGTGAACCCAAAAAAATGCCACATTTCATCCAATCAAACTAGCAGGGCGAAATCCAGCAACTGCATTGCCTTTTCAAGCAGCTCCTAGAATGTGGCACAAATCAAGGCAAAATAAGTAAAATACGAATGAATTAAGAGACATTTTAATTTACAAAAACACAGCCCTGTACAGACATGAAAGGACGGAACGGACGCTGGGATTAAAATTCAGGTTTATGCTCACAATAAAGAGACCTTAATTTGGAGACCTTTGGAAAATATTCAAGATATCCTTGAGTAAGTATTTAGTATTGTCCTCTAGATTATTTAGTTTTTTTATTTTCAGAACCATAATGTATCATTTTTATAAAAACCCAAATCATTATTTGACAATCTTATGGCAATACAAATATTAATGAAAACAAAGGCAACTGTGATGTTATGTTACACACATACACATATATATATATATATATATATATATATATATATATATATATATATATATATATATATATATATACATACACACACACACACACACATTTTTATATGCCAAACAATACTTTGCATATACTTTTTTTTTTTTGTGGTCACACAACAAACCACGGAATAAAAAACAAACAAAATGCACTAGACAATCTCAATGATCAAAAAGAGCATTTCCATTTTTATTTTAACGAGATGTCGGTGGATGTGATTGTCAAGTATTTGAAGTGACTTACATGCAAGTGATAAGCTGCGCAGATCATACACTCAACAAAAATAATGACATTTGATAGCGAGAAAGAGAGAGAGATATTGTTATTAATGTGAAAACAGGAAGATTCCTGGAAAGAAGGCACATTGGTTTCGCTCAAAAGAGACATGAACATATTACATGAGGATTTGGTAACAATATAACACTTCACTCATGTGAAATGACTTGCTTTTGTGATTCAGGGAGACATGAATGCCAATACTGTACCTATACTTCAGTTCTTACAGTTTGTTTGTGGAGCACATCAGACAAAGAACTGAATAAGGAGACATCCATGCTGTCCACAAACAAGATCCTACAGACAAATTTCCAGTTTGCAGTTTGAACACAAACCTACAGAAGAAACAGTGTAAACTCAAGCGCAGGTTCAGATATGGTTCTCTTAGATCAGGAGACGGCGCTCTCTCAGAGAGCAGCGATCACTTTACAGTATAGAACACATTACAGATTAAACCAATCAACCGCTGGCAAACCACACTGGAAAAAAACAGAAACGTGTCAAACTTATATGTCTGGGACAGATTCATGTTGCCATTCAAAACCTGAGGAGGACACAAGGTGGACGGAGCAAAAACACACAAATAGAAGACACTAGAGACATTATAGCAATAGTTCAACTAAAATTGTACTGTCATCGTTTACTCACACTCCAATGTTATTTTGGACCCAACTGACTTTAATTTTAATCTTAGTAGCCATATAATGAAAGTCGATTGGGTCCAAAATAACACTGGACCCCACTGCCTTTCATTCCAAAAAGAGTTGAAACATTCTTCAAAATGTGATTCAGAGAAGAAAGTCCAAACTATTTGGAATGGCAAAAGGGTGAATAAATGATGAGTTTGTGTAAATTATCCCTTTCAGGAGCAAAAGTGAACAATAAATGTGCAAAATGAAAGGCAGGGTGGGAATCAGCTGCCATACATTTGGTTAGAATTAAAGCCAAACTCAAGACAATTTCGTCAGAACTAAAGTGACATTAACATTAATAACCGTGTGAATGTGCACACATTGATCATGATAGATATCAGTCTCTGTAAATCATGAGGCAGACGTGTCCATTTAATATCTGGTTTGTCTTCCCTTCCTGCTTCCCTAGGGGCCCGTTTGAGAAGCTGAGAGCTTCGGCTAAGACGTCAGTACATGGAGAACATATGGAAGCTTTCAATGCTTCTATCAATCTGCTGATGAACCAAGATTGAACTCCAGGTCTGGGCACATTATTCAGACAAGCGTTGTGCTGGTGTCACCATCCATCAGCGCAGGAGACACAGCGAGTAGCCAGCTGCAGGTTAGGAACGCTGGAAACGCCAGCCGTGAAACGCTTACAATCTTGGAAAACGCAAACAAGGAACGTTTATCGTCAGTCTGTTTTTCAGACTATTTTTGGTGTACTTTGGGGGGGGGGGGGGGGGAGCTGAATTTTTCAGTCCAATAGAACAAAGACAGCTTGTTGGTTCTTCTGAAGATCAGCAAAATCAGAGGGTGATTCGAAATCTGTCAAGAACCTGTAAGGCCACATTTCACCCCAATATCTAAAAGATTGTAATTAAGGAATTCAATTTAGTTTAAACACTTAAGAACGTTGCAAGGTAAAATTTGTATTTACAATGTAGTATTTCTTTTGCATTTAATTTATGAAGATAATTACATTTTTTAAATCCCTATCACTCTATTATAGTATTTTAGTAGTTTAGTTTTTTTTCCCCTCTCTATTACAAAAATGAGAATCATTAATCAGAACAGAATTTGGGGTAAACGTGCTTAATTTTGTAAATAACATCATATATGCTATTGACATATATGCACAAGACATTTTCATTCTTATGCATATGATATATATATATTTTTTTGTATTTTTGCTTTTGTAGTGAAACGCAATCTAGTAATGTTTTAATGAGATTCATCTGACTGAAGAGGAAAATCAAAAAAATACCTCAAGAACAAACAAATGTAGTGACATTTTAAATGTGCAAATCATATGTGACCCGTGCTGGCAAAATTAGTCAGAATGCATACAGTTAATTACAAGCTACATACAAAACAAGTGAGGAAAAAATTACATTTTGGTCAAATTAGAATTTTTTCACAAAAATGGGATCATTAAGCCCTCGTATAACGATCCCAATGCTCCAAATAGTAATTAAACATCTAAAATGATCTTTATTTGTACCTTCTAAGCTTTAAAAAGTTCTGTTTGTCTATCCGAAGCAGAGCACTCGAGTCTGGCAAAGCACTTTTGGTTTCCATTTGAAAGGAACATGCAAAAATGAGAATATAAAGGGTAGGACTTGGTGAATGTTATTAAGAGTGATAAACCATGAAAAGGGTTTAATATATAGGCCTAATTAATATTAATCAAACAATTCAAGAAAAGAGGGAATCACTCGCTGCGTTTGATTGAACTTCTTTATTTGTAATGAATACACTAAAGACTATGCAGTGATTTTTAATCTACTATTACTAGAGATTTTTAATCTATGGTTGCTAGGCGATCTCATTTTGGAACCTTCAGAAAACTTTAACCAGATTTTTTAATAGAGAATTTAATAGAGAATTTTTTAAAATGTGCTCATTGTGACTCATTTTGCCAGCATGGGTCACATATATCGATTTTAATAAATGCTTCTGTTGTACATAAACTGACAGTCACCACTGATAAGCTACTACTAAATATTGTAGAAACGTAATTTTCTGTAAAGTTGCTTTCCTACGATCTGTATCATAAAAAGTTCTATACCAATAAACTTGAATTTAATTGTATCCTGCCTTACAGAACATTCACTAAAGAATGAATGTGGATTTGTGACAGAAAAGTTTCACATTAGTCCAACTAAAGTAATGCCAAAACGTCTTCTGGTCCCTTTTAGACACTGGATTAAATTAGACTGAACTCAACTTCAGCTGATGCCATTCTTTTAACATTTAACCGAACAAACACCCCTTAAAAAAATAAAATTAAAATAAAGCTTGAAAAAATAAATCTGCTTTTATACTCACTTCTTAGTTTCGTTAAGGACAATATTAGCGGTCACGAACATTAGACAGAACGTTGCCCACAATATCACAAACCAAATCCAGAACTGGTGATGGAAAGGCGACCGGTGCTTATTTACAGCATCCCTTCCCAACACAGGCTCTAGATGACGACGACTAAAATATACTAGGAAGGCTGGGATGATATACTGAATGCCCGTTCCAGCATATGCCCCAGTGATACCCACAAGCGACTCCAGATCGTGAGTACAGAAGGCCACAATAATGGGCGGCACTAGGGTAATGAGCGGGAAGACGATACGGTCCACCACCCAAGGGTACGTGCCACCATCCCGATGGAAGAGAGTCTTCCAGTTGTTACGTAGCGTAACGGCTATTATGGGAAAGTTGGTGCTAATGGTGAAAACGGGAAAGAGGCCCAGGAAGTAGCGCAACACTGGAATGCTCAGGACGTCGCAGTTATCAGTGAAGTTTAAAGTGTACATGTCCCGCAGCAGAGAACTGTCGAAGCAGAATATGGCCGTGAGGGACAGCAGGCTGTAGAAGCACAGGATGAGGATGTAGTCGGCCATGACCAGGGCGCTCATGCGCTGCTTGTTGGAGATGGGCGTCACAAGCGATGGTAGTGAGTGCTGGCACATGAACGAGTAGACGCAGACCCCGAAGAGGTTAGGCACACCTGAGATCTGAGCTACAGATGGTTTGCCCTCACCGTGTCCCTTGCCAATACGAATCAAAGCCAGGATGATCATCATGGTGAACGCTGAAAGAGACAGAGGAACTCAATTATATAAAATCCTGCAACATCATAAACTGTAATTATATGATTATCAAGCCTATATTGTTATATTTAGGGCAACAAACTATAGTCAAAAACATTGCTTTTTTTATGCACTTATCAATTAAGATTTTGGACTAGTGGATTACTATTTCAGAGTAGTGGCAAGAAACCCCATGCAAATTAGTGCATATTTAAGTAGATAATGTCACACCTATTTGACCAATATTATAAAAAAAAAGATAAAAAAATGAACTGGGAATTGACTGGGGAAGAATAGGGATATCTGTTGGATAAGCGTTTTAGTCTATTCACCTGCAATTCTTGCTTTAATACTGGACATTCATCTCATGTGTTTGAGTTTGCCAAGTGGAGACTGTTATATTTGTTAACACTGTCAGCTTAATTTTAACTAAATAAATCCAAGTCTCATGGGGATGTGACTCGAAATCCAGTTCTATTGGATTTGACTAGATTAGTTTCGGCATGAACTGTATGAACCGATATCATCTGGAACACAACTGGAAAATCCAAGGTCTCCGCTGTGTGTTATGTGCTTGATGGACTCGAGCAGAGGACACATTGCCAGTTCTGGTCTGTCCACACTGACAGCTTGCTGCTCATATACCGTGTCTACATTGGAAGCCACTGACTCAACCACTCGAGTCTGTCAACACTGTGGCATGACGCACAGCTCTAATGCACCCAATGTTCACAAATGACTGGCCAGTCAGCAGAGATCAAACTAAAACTTTACCAGTTAATTTAGCCAGAAATCCATGGTGTAAAAAGTTGACTTCGGGTCATTTTAAAATAGTAAAACTTTAGTTTAATTTTAGTACTAGAACCTACCTGCAAAAACTACCTTAAAAACTGTGCATGCAGGGGAAAACCTGTTTTACTGTATAATAAATATTGATTTGATTTTGCCATTAGAAAGTACTATGGTCCCTACGATTTATTTAATGTTTTTGAAAGAAGTCTCTTATTCGTACACAACATATGTGCCAATGGACATACATTATTAACACTGAACTCTGGGTTAGGTTTGACTAATAGGTTTGCACACAGAAACAGCCACAGGTCAAACTTAGAATAAAGCCTTATTATAAAGCCTCTTTATTAGCAGGTCTCCTAATTCTAACCTATTTAAGCTTTTCATTATTGATATAATATTGAATTTATAAAGACAGAAAAAAATGAAAAGGCTTGACTTTCTGTATCTGATCAATGTAGCAATCAATGCTGAACAAGATTAGACTGTTAAGGATCTAATGGGCTGCTGGTTAAAACGGACCAATTACGCCTCTAGGTGATGTTCCCTGCATGGACAACCAGGTAGAGGAACACGGGTGATAAAACCCCAAAATGACAGCTCCATCTTCTCCATTTGTTTCCTCAAAACATCTAGAGGAAGAGAGCGTAATGCTGCACCTGGAGATCTTTATATCAAAGCTTTCTGACTTCAGACTGGCAGTGTATATTTATATATAAAATATAAAAATAAATCACTGATTGAAGAAAAAAATATATTACACAATAAAACACTAGAAATTCACATCTGCCATGGTGTAGGAATACTATTCCACGACCGACATGTCAGCTAAGAAAGGATGGTCAAATACAGAGCAAAAAGGCAAACAACTGCATTAACAGATAACCTTCATTGTGCAATATGCTTAATATAGCTAAACAGATACGCAAGAGCTCAACTAGAGGACAAACAGAGACATATATAATGATGGAACTGCAAATCACTGGGGGAAACGTCAGAGACAGATAACGTAACCGAAGAACCAACAGGAGAGGATACAAGCATGGATGGGATGCAGTCAGATTCAAGATGCATTACTCCTTTTCATAAAAACAAAAAGTACAAAAGAGCTGCACCGAAAGAATAGGAGGGTAGAGGGAAAAAAAGAAAAGAGAATTAAGGGCACACTTAATCCAAATACTCCTGACACAAGTCAAGTCATTGTATAGATGCTTAACCTTCAGCTCAGAGGCCTTTTGTTGTTTAGGGATGAGATGTGATTGCATCCCGCCACAAAGGGCACAGCGATTCATCACACACTATAAATTCCCTCAGTGTACATGCTGATGGCCATGGAAAATGCCACTGGTATCTGTGTCTTCAAGTCTTATTCATCATGATATGTTTGTATCTGACACCAGTGCTAGCAGAGCCTGCTCTGCAGAAACCACACAGGTGCACAAGGAGGATATGAAAAAGCGGACCAAATAAATTCATGCAGCAAAGTCAAACTCGTCATGGTATTACAATCAAAATGACACTGATTGCTAGCGTTTCCCCAAAGGAAAGTTGGGTTTTGAAGGACACTCTTCATTAACAAATCACCTGTGAGATGTTGAGCCACATGACCAGCTGTGACCATCAAGTGTGAATGGAGAACGATGGGTTCTGCGAGTACATTAGGCAGACGTCAAAAACATCCCATCTGTGAACGTATCATCAATCATTATCCATAAACTCTGTTATTTAGCTATCCAAAGCAATTTACAGTAATTGTGATTTTGCCAAACAGGACACATTCCTGGTTCATCAACCTTGCTTTGCTTGTTTTGGAACATTCCTATCAAACGATCAGGCTTCAGCAAGATATTTATATAAAAAATACACTACTGTTAAAAAGCTTGGGGTCAACAAGATTTCTATTTCAAATAAATGCTGTTCTTTTGAACTTTCCGTTTCCATAGACAATTCAGCTTTACATCAGAGGAATAAATTACAATTTAATATATATATTCAAATAGTTATTTTAAATTCTAATATTATTTCACAAAATTTGCGCTTTTACTTTTTATCAAATAGTCTTGGTGAGCATAAGAAACTTCTTTACAAAAACATTTTTTTTAAAAAAAGTCATGTTTTGAATGGTGTGTTATATATAGTTGTATAGTTAATATATCTGATACAGTATTAGTATTAACCAAACTAATTGAAAAATTATTTTCAATATAAATATTTATACAAAAATAAACATAATAAATATAAATTATTTGCATTACAACAGAGGTTTTATTTTTCAGTATTAGTATTACAGTATTTAGTATAAAATATAATTAAAATATATTTTTTTAAATTCTTATTTTTATATTTTTATTCTTATATATATATATATATACACACACACACACACACACACAGTACAGACCAAAAGTTTGGACACACCTCATTCAAAGACTTTTCTTTATTTTCATGACTATGAAAATTGTAGATTCACACTGAAGGCATCAAAACTATGAATTAACACATGTGGAATTATATACATAACAAAAAAAGTGTGAAACAACTGAAAATATGTCATATTCTAGGTTCTTCAAAGTAGCCACCTTTTGCTTTGATTACTGCTTTGCACACTCTTGGCATTCTCTTGATGAGCTTCAAGAGGTAGTCACCTGAAATGCTCTTCCAACAGTCTTGAAGGAGTTCCCCGAGAGATGCTTAGCACTTGTTGGCCCTTTTGCCTTCAGTCTGCAGTCCAGCTCACCCCTAAACCATCTCGATTGGGTTCAGGTCCGGTGACTGTGGAGGCCAGGTCATCTGGCGCAGCACCCCATCACTCTTCTTGGTCAAATAGCCCTTGATGCCTTCAGTGTGACTACAATTTTCATAGTCATGAAAATAAAGAAAACTCTTTGAATGAGAAGGTGTGTCCAAACTTTTGGTCTCTACTGTATATACACACAAACACACACACTTGACACGCTTATCTGAGCGACCCGAGGTCTTGATCAAACGAACAATGGCGATAATCCTCCTGGTTTAAACCAACAACATTTCAGTGTCCGGCCCAGATCATTAACACCTCCAGTAAGCAACACCACAGAGCCCATCCTAACAGTATATTATGTACTGACAAAAAGTCATTTGGTATGACCATTAATTGATTTTTGGATTGTCTTTGTAATATAATTCTGTTAATTATTGAATGAAAGTCTTCATGTGACAGAGGGTGAATATACAGGGTACATCTCCCTAATTTCCTTTAAACTTTGTTTTGCACCTAATGGTTAAAGTAATGAAAGTTTTAACAGAACTTCATTAAAGGAAGCAAATGTGGACATCAATACACTGGCTTAAGAGAGTGCAAAATTTAAGACATCTATTTTACAACAGTTTACATATAAAACAACGAGAAGAGAGCATCCACACTATGGACAGCTCAAGCTATTTCCGACCAACTGATGATCCTTTGAAATTTCAAGCAAAAGTGGTTTTATGGTCCCTTAAGGAAAGCAAGGTTTGGTAGCTTGTTTGTAGCTTGTCCATATCGCAGGCCCTGCTAAATGAGAGGCGCCAATGCATTTTCCTTGAGAGCAATTTTCAGGCTCTATGAGCTGAACCATTGCCTGGGGTATTCATTAAGGCATGACTATATTTCAGATCACCTTGAGACTACACTGCTGCACAATATCCCACACTGATGCTGTTCCAGATCCAATATATCTGACCTATAAAAGCACTATAAAGTCTGGTTCTCAAAAGATGCCTATTAATATAGGGAAAACCCTTTACATTTCAATGGTCCTGGAGCTATATTCTTATAGTGGTGCTGTTGTTTGAATTGTCTATTTGAAGTAGGGCTGCAACTAATTCAATCAATATACCTCTCCATATTTAATGTGTGCTCACGATTACTCATGAAGGCTGCACATATAGACTTGATTCTTTGCACCTTGCATCTATTGCAAATCACCTTTATACAGGTGCTGGTCATATAATTAGAATATCATCAAAAAGTTGATTTCACTTTTTGAAACTTGTATATTATATTAATTCATTACACACAGACTGATATATTTCAAATGTTTATTTCTTTAAATTTTGATGATTATAACTGACAACTAAGGAAAATCCCAAATTCAGTATCTCAGTAAAATTTGAATATTGTGAAAAGGTTCAATATTGAAGACTGGTGCCACACTCTAATCATCTAATTAACTAACACCTGCAAAGGCCTTTAAATGGTCTCTCAGGGTGTACTCACACTAGCCAGTTTGAACCGTGCCCGAGTACGTTTGACCACCAAAGCGCGGTTCGTTTGACTAGTGTGAGTGCTCCAAACCGTGCCCGGGCGCGGCTCGATTAGCCGGCCCTGGCCCGCTTGGAAGAGGTGGGCCAGAGCACGGTTCAGTTGGACTCGGGCGCGGTTCGCATGCAGTGTGAGCGCTAACAACAGGACGCGTGACGTCAAAGCTGCAAACTCCTTGCTGCACTTCAGCTGGTACCTTGCAAACCTCCTCATACGAGCAGCATGATTACGTGAAAATTTTCGCGCCACTAAGGCGACACATCTGTTTAACAACAGGCTGTGAGAGGGCTGTGGACCAAACGACACAAAATTATCCACAAAGAAAAAAGAGCGATGGACTCCATCGCTGAACAGACTGAACAGAGATGACATCACTGAATCCAATGATGAACTGCCTTTAACTATCATTTTGCATTATTGACACTGTTTTCCTAATGAATGTTGTTCAGTTGCTTTGACGCAATGTATTTTGTTTAAAGCGCTATATAAATAAATAAAGGTGACTCCATTGTTGTCAGTTATAATCATCAAAATTAAAAGAAATAAACATTTGAAATATTTCAGTCTGTGTGTAATGAATGAATATAATATACAAGTTTCACTTTTTGAATGGAATTAGTGAAATCAACTTTTTGATGATATTTTAATCATTCTATTCATATGACCAGCACCTGTACATGCAAGTGTCTTTACATTACATTTACGTTTATGTATTTGGCAGACACTTTTATCCGTAGCAACTTAGTTTGCATTTAAGCTAAACATTTTTTTTTTAGTTCCTGCATTCCCTGGGAGCAGAACCCTTTTGAGCAGTAGACCCATGACCTTGCTAGCATTCTACTGTCTGAGCTGCAGGAACATATAAAATGATGCAAATGATGTCTTCAACCTGAGCAAGTGATTTTTTGAGTCCTGAGCACCTTGTTATAGCACCATTAACAGCAATACAGTCTCTTAGAAGCGTTCGGAAGCCCACCACAGCAATGCAACACGGAGTCATTAATCTCCAGGGAGTAATCACATGCTCTTTGTCCATTTCTCATTGTCCACAAGTTCATTTCGCTCTCCACGTCAAAAGCTGATAAATGTTCTCTACTTCAGTGCTGAGAGTAGGTGATCCTTCCCATTTAAATTACCCCAGCAATAAAACTGCCTTTAAATAATGCATGTGAATACACACAGCTTTGCATACAAGATGCTGTATCTGTGTTCCTGGTAAACAAGCTGCTTCATGAATTTCATACAAGTGGCGATTGAGAGTCTATGGCTTCTGATACTGCTGAGGTTTTATATCTGTCACAGACGAGAAACAATACACAACAAGCAGTATTAACTCTAGTATGAGGCTGCTGTGGTTGTTGAGCTAATAATTGAGCTCTGCCTTTTGGTTTGTAAGGCTGAGCAGACTGACAGTGCTGGCAGTAGATGGCATCGAGCCTAAAGCACAAAGTGGCTCCCCTGACGCCAACTGAACTGAACCCTACTTACAACATCTCGTTTGACACAGGAGCAGGCACGGTCTCTCCCTCTATGCATTATGGGTGAATGGAAGCATGCAAGGGACGTGCCTGCTTGTCCTGCTGTCTGCTGTGAGTTATGACTGAGAGGATAGAGGATCATGGGAAAAATCACAAGACTGGAAAGGGCGAATAGAAAGAGGAAAAGAGATGATAGGTGACTGGTCAACCTATTGGCAAACCAGCATGAGAAGTTCATGTCTGGTTCAAATTCAAAAACGGCTGGACTAATGTATAGATATGCCATTATAAATAAATGAAAGAGCAAAACTGTGGAAGTACTTTGAGGGCATTTTGGCTTTGGTGTCAAATAACAGCACTGTATTGTTACTTGGTTTGTAAACACACTACATAATGGATGAGAGCCGAGTCAGCCGGTCAAAATAAATACTAAAATGATGGCAAGTGCTTAAAAAAAGTGGCGATGATTGCTTGAGTACATTCTCCTTGTTATTACTACACCACTGACCAAAAAAAAAATTAATGGACATGAAATATTTATTTGAGATCACATTATTGTATTATGTGGGATAAAAAGAAGTCGTGGAGTGATGCGAGAGACTTGAAACTAGCACTCATATGTAGGAAATGAGTTGCCAGTGCAAAATAAAATATGAAATTTAGTATCATTATACAAAAATATCTGTCCACTTTATATTCAATGCAAATGTTGGTCATTATAAAGTCTCTGCGGAAATAATGACTAATAATACAGACTAATCACATGCTTCATATTAGATTTGGCAACCTGTTTTTCTCCTAAGTGCCTCAATCTATGGTAAGTCTGTGGTAAAGTAGTCATTTTAACTTATAAGTTCCATTAACAAAGATGAGGCTGTTTTTTCATACTAAATAAAAACTGAGATTGTTCAAAAATGATAGTTATACAAAAAGCAATAAAAACCTTGGCTCTTGCTGGATCACATAAAAAATTCAATCCAATCTAAAACTTGGACAAGATTTGAATCTGCTTTGTTTTTATGTTTTGTTTTGTCTGTGAATCAAATTTGGTTCTGCTTGCAGAATGACTAATATGAACAAAAAAGTATTTCAAAAATAAATACCACAGCAGAATATCTGAATAACTAAACTGATTATTAAAAATGTTTACAATGTAAGAAAAGTTTGTTTAACAGAATTTTATACTTAAAGACCAATTTAGAAACAAAGGTTAAAAAAAAGTAATTTTAACATTAATGATATTAATATTTGAATATTTATTAATATGAATAATATAACAAAATTAATAGTTAAGCTTTAAAACTTGCAATTTATACAAGGTCTAATCTTTACTGTGTAACTTTTTTATAAAATGTGATAAAATACAACAATTCTGAGGAAAATTTAAGTTTATACTATGCAAGATATTTAATATTTTTACACAGATTAAAAATTGTACACATCCTTACAGTTTGAAAAGTGAATTCAAGACATTTGAATTCTTTAAGGACTTGCAGATATCCTAGTTCTAGATCTGAACGGCTTTAAAGGGTAACTAAACCCCTGGTCAGAGCCTGACTCCACCCACTGGCAATATATGAAAAATGCTGAAAAGTGGGCAGAGCACAGCGGAGATAGAGGGGACGAGCCGAGGGCGGGGCTGAGTGCGTGGGGCGTGAACCTGAGACCCGCAGTGATGGATTGATTGACAGCTGCTGTCAGAGTCGCTAAAATGGAGAGTGACTGTAGTGACGCAAGTAGCTTTGCAACAGAGCGTTCATATGAAGTAGAGGACTTTTCTCCCCCACATTCACCTGAAGTGGAGGATGTAGAGGTGTCTGTAGACACAGGGCCACTGAGCCATATCAATTTGAGCCGCTGGCTCAAACTGCGGTCTTAACTCCCGCACCGCGTCGCTTTTCAGCGCGAGCTGTGTGGAGAAGCCCATTTCCACCTCCATTGCATTGGAGAAGCAGTGCTGTCGCAACCAGCAACACTGCACCTACGTACCATCCTGACCACTGTACTAAATACAGATAAATCTACGCCAATTTGAAGCTATCCTAACTGATGCAATACTATGCTACTAACTAACTATGCTTCTAACAATACTAAAGGTTACACAAACAACTATGCTAATTAACTACATAGGCTACATGAAATAATCTAAATAAGCATATAAATGCTATGGTAAATAGATGCTATAATAGACTATCCTGGTCATTATCAATACTCGCAATTCCAGCTCCTGACTCACTACAGTGATTTTGATGGTTTTATATTGCCAAGGGTGTGGTAGCTCGTACCAAGGGGCGTGGTGAGCTGGAAACTGCTTACGTCACCTGCCACCGCTTACGTCACTTGCCACCGCAACATCCAATAGGAAAAATCAACTGCAGTAGAAGTAGGGCAGCACACATACAAAAAGATGCAGGGGACACGTGATGTATTTCCACAAAAAGAAAAAAAAAATGCAATACAAAGCAAACAGCGGCCAGCAAGACCAGTGATGTCTTTCACGAATAAGTGGAATCATGCATAATACATGCATAATTCAGATGACCCCATATTGATTCACACGGCTAATAGAGCAAGAGGACATTCTGGATGAACAGTCTGAGAAATATTAGCAGTGCTGTGAACTTCATCACCTGCATTCAGCAGTATACAATATGTTGCTGAAGCAAGCAGGATGAGCTACTTCACCTTATAGTGCCCTTAAACGGGCAGTACATTAAAACACAGATGGCAAGAAATATGGGCGCATATGCTTATCAGCAGATTTCCGTACTCTGTCTATACATTTCTTGATACATAAATTTTGAGTAATTGCTACACAATGCTGCATAGAATTACTTTCCACCATTCAGCATTACTGAAACCTACACAGCTAGAACAATTGCCTCCATTTTTCCTTCTTAGTGCCCCTGGAGCTGTTAGGAAATGTATCCACCAGCCAATGACTCTCATTCGCATTTAATTTTAAATCAATGAGACGAAGAGAAGAGAAAGGTGAGCAAAAGGGCATATGGTTGTTTCTTTAAAGGTTTATGAGCACTGCAAATGTGCGTGCAAGAATACATGTTCTCTGTCCGTTGTACACATTCATTCACCACTGCGTGCACATGGGAGCAGATGCCACGATTCAGTGCAGATGTGATTTGAGCGGTGGCTGAGGATGGGCGGTTTTATTTTGGGCCTGTCGTCTGGTAAGTGACTGCCCAATCACGCCTGAGACGGCCTGTCTAGCCTGTCAGGCTGAAGTATGAGGGAGACATGGAGCGGGACGCATTTATGATTGACAGACCCTGGCTACACTGCAGAGGAGGGGAACAATGTACTAACTGTGATGTGTACCTTAAAAGAGGTTTACTCTTGAAGCGTTCATAAGACCAAGTTACTTACAGAAACATTTACGAACCAGCATTACGCAAGTTATTTTGTTCCTAAGATAAAAATTTCGAATTTAAAGCTGCAGTCTGTAAGTTTTGCATCTTTGTCGCCATTTATGTTTGAAAACCTGTGTTCCTGTAGCTCAATTGGTAGAGCACTGCGTTATCAAGCGCAAGGTTGGGGGTTCGATTCCCCGGAAACACATGATATGTAAAAATTGATAGCTTGAATGCACTGTAAGTCACTTTGGATAAAAGCGTCTGCTAAATGCTTAAATTTTATTTACATTTAAAACCTGAAATTGCAGTTCCTAGCGGAATTATATTCCATGTGTGAGTTGTGATCCAGCGCAGATGAATCTGTTTTGAGGCAAATGTGTAGCTGTCAGTCACCGCACCGATGTGGATATTCACTCTACCTAGTAATCACAGATTCTAGACCACATCTTGGAATATATGACCCAAATAAGAATTTTCACCGTATATTGTCATCTGAACAAGTAACAAGTCTGCCATGCTTTGTTCTGACCAACTGAGGAAAAAAGCATTACAATAAATCATGCTACCAATGGTAATTTAATCTAACAATCGATTAGCTCATATCACACCAAACCCTGCAAATTATTATTATTGTTATACTTTATTCTCAAATTATTAATATTAACAACATCAGCATTGCGTGAGTACAGTGTGTATTAGCATGTAGATTACAAATACTGTACAGTCTAACAGTCACATCATTCGAATTTCATATTAAGAAATTCCGTAAACTCAAAAAGCAAACTATGCTCCCAATGAACTGGTTGTCTTTAAAATACACATTGTGTGTAAAGCCAGGCTATCTGTAATCAGAAGCACATTTAAAACTGGAATTTAATTTAATTCACATGCGTTTCATATAATCTTTCTTGATTACAATCCGCCATCAAAATGATTTTTTGACATTTAATTATTCCAGCTGCTGTGGGAATAGGCTATAATTAAACGATCCGCCACCTGCAGGATCCTCACATGCGACACTCTAGTAGCCGGTACAACTTCTTTCTGTTTATAGACATGATTTGCTCGAATTTCCAGCGAAAGCTTACCCGAACCACTCAAATTAGAAAACATTATTATAAATTAACCGTTGTGAATCGGTTAAGTAAGTAAAGTCGGATAAAGTAAGGTAAAGTAAGTTTTTAACTAAAAAAAGTTATGGACTGCAGCTTTAAGATAATAAAAAAGTATATATATATATATATATATATATATATATATATATATATATATATATATATATATATATATATATATATATATATATATATACATACAGTGTTGGGGAGTAACTAGTTACATGTAACGGCGTTACGTAATTTAATTACAAAATTATTGTAACTGTAATTAGTTACAGTTACTACGAAAAAATGAGTAATTAAATTACAGTTACTTATGAAATTTTTTACGATTACAAAGGGGATTACATTTGAATATTTACACACATCCACATACAGATTTAACTGATTTCTTTCCCAAATTGCACTGACTATTCTGAGACATACCGCCCTAATAATTTCCGGGATGTGGAAATACAGTCTGGTTCGTAGAATAAAAACGAAATGCCTAACGCGGACGGAATATGCCACATTTTGGATGACTAAATCAAAAGTAGGTCAGTACACTTGAATCAAAACATGACATGGACTAGTGTCTGTGAATATTAAGCCCCAAAAATGCAATATATGACTCCTGCACGTTCTGCGTGTCTGTGGAAATCAGGCGCGGACTGGACACCGGGAGAACCGGGACAGTTCCCCGAGTCCTGGCAGCCGATTTTGCCCCACTATTTAATATCATTATTGTATAATTGCCTGCCGAATGTACTAAAGCGATCATTTGCGAATCCGCCATTTGATAATTAAATCTCTAATAAGTCATGAATTGTTATTAGTCATGACTCGCGCGCTCTCCGCGCCTCCGCCAAACGGTTTGGATCAGACTCAGAGTAATCAATGCGAGAGAGAGAGAGAGAGAGAGAGAATAGAGAGAGAGAGAGAGAGAGAGAGAGAGAGAGAGAGAGAGAGAGAGAGAGAGAGAGAGAGAGAGAGAGAGAGAAAATAGACTGCTGGAGCAGAGAAGCAGAACTACTGTTCAGGGTTTCAGGTCAGTTTTTTGTCTTTGTTTTTTATTTATTTAATCAAGCAGCAGCACGTTGCTCATCAGTTATCACTCAAAATACTATATAAAGGACATCATTATTATCTGTTGTAATGTTACAGTAGTAATTTATCTGAAAAAAAAATCCGATTTTTTTTATAGGTTTAGGGGGAGCTACGACAGACAACAACACCACCCTTACGAAAATTAACATTTTAATATTTAACTATAAATCCAGAGAAAATGGTTACTATTGTTTAACTGTGGTAACCAAAAATGTACAATTATTTAATTATAAAATAATTAATTTATATATTTAATTATTTAAAAATAAATACAAATCCATTTGCAAAAAAAAACAAAAAAAAAAAACAAGGTTATTTTACTTTTATATAGGCTAATAAAAGCAAGGTTAATTTTTGTAAGGGAAAAACATGACTCGTGTACAGTATTAGGTTTTTCTATAAAGATATTGTAGTATTGTAGAGTATTGTAATGTAAAGTATAGTTTTGTTCAATCTTGAGTATTAAAGTCCTGAGAAAGATGGATAACAGGGCAAAATAAAGAGACTGAAGAGAAAAATGGAAGTGAAGGTGCAGTTAAGGAGAGAACTTTTAATTATTTTGCATGTCCCCAAATTAAAGATTTAAACCTTTTTTTATGTCAGGTCCATACAAAAAAATAGTTTTGTCCATGAATTTGTTTGTAGGAGTTTGAATTTTCCAGTCTGAATTTTTTTTCCCAGTCTGCCCCTCCTGTAAATTAATGGCAAAGACATGGTTTCATTTACTACACATAGGCCTACTGAAGCTCACAGTGTTTTCAACCTCTGCTGTCTCAATATAGGAGTACACGAGCACATGAACATAATTTCTAGAACTGCTCTGTGTCACTTCATGCATTTTACTTATTTTGAGAAAACTATCATCATATACAGAGACAGCAGTTTAAAAAAAACACCAATGTTTCATGAGTTTAGTACACAGAATACGTCACATGCTTATTAGATAACTGTATTTAAGTTGATGTATATGCTTTTATTTATTATTCTTTAATTTTCACAAATTTAGAAAAGTAATCAAAAAGTACTCAAAAGTAATTAGTTACATTACTTTAATAAAGTAATTGAAAAAGTTACACTACTATTACATTTTAAACAGGGTAACTTGTAATCTGTAACCTATTACATTTCCAAAGTAACCTTCCCAACACTGTATATATATATATATTTGTGTGTGTGTGTGTGTGTGTGTGTGTGTGTGTGCGTGCATGATACACATATTGGCTGATATTTAATGCACATGATTTTACGTTGGGTAGCATTTACTACACCGAGCCATTGTTCACTGATAAGCTGTGCCAAACCACGATCATATTTTGCGCATATTTTTTTGCAGCTTTCCGCTGATTACAGAACCAGCTTTACTGACAACATTTGCATTATATAACAGCCGATATTTATCATGCATCCCTAATATATATATACAGTATACACACACACACATACACATACACACACACACACACACACACACACACAGAGTATATATTTATATACCCTTAATAAATATCACAAACATATACAAATCATATACTAAACATATACTCAAATAAATACATTATAAATAAATTTAACAGTGTTTCCCACAGTTCATGTGTGGCGGCACTTCCGCATGATTGACAATGCAAATTCACTCTCTGCCAGCAGGAGGCGAGTTAGGAACGGCAGAAATATTGGTTTCCCCAGTAACGGCTGTAAAAAAATGCAGTGCAGGGCTCATGAACACTACAGGCGTTAGGAAAAATCTAAACTTTTCTGAAGATAATTGGTTCCCTTCAAAAACACATTCGTATAAAACACCCGTGCTACGTTTTGACTTTGAAACGTGCAGTGCTCATGTTTGTTTCAACGAAGTCAAAGCATTTTGGAAAATCTATTTGTGGCAATCGGTGTTGAAATTGTGGCAGGCCGCCACAAATAAACCGATGTATGGGAAACACTGCATAAAATAAAATAGTAAATTACTCACCAATCCATCTCATTAGAGAGGTAAGGATCTGGAGGTATTTGGTCTTCTGTGCATTGAAAAAGGTGAAGGGCCCCAAAAACAGTGTGAAGGTAGCCTGAAATGAAGCAACAATACAGAAACAAGTCAATGAAAGCATAAAACAGTTAAAAAAAAAAAATCTATGGTATTTTGATGGTATTTTGACCTAAATAACTTCCAAACTTGGTTCCTATTTCAGCCATAACTGAAGTGTAAGCACAGGGCATTGATGTGAAGAACTTCATGAATGATGGTGGCTCCAATTCTATGACTTTGCGGATAAAGACTCTGATCATGACTCTTATGG
The DNA here is from genome assembly GCF_963082965.1 of Carassius carassius. Classification (NCBI taxonomy): domain Eukaryota; kingdom Metazoa; phylum Chordata; class Actinopteri; order Cypriniformes; family Cyprinidae; genus Carassius; species Carassius carassius. Next base: position 7,147,234 of record NC_081763.1, read on the forward strand.
CATACACAATTACTTTTTATGTGAGAGGCACAGAGATTCATGACTCACTTCTAATGAACTGCACTGGGTCAAGTGTTGATGCCAGACTCTTTGATATGCATATTACAGAATTTAGCCTCTCCACAGACAGCGGAAAGAAGAACTGGACTTCCCAGTCCTGGGGTACATGACCATGAAAGCAAAGCATTTACTCTGAATGTCTCACACAACTACTCACTATTAGATCAGACCTTTTATGTTTTTAAAGATGTTCCCATTGCTGGCCTCTTCTGGTACATTACAGAAGCTGACTCACTATGATGCATATGGTGATTTGGTTTTCAGGCCATCAGCATACAGATATGTTTTCCAACACAGTTGAATAAAAATCTCTCCCTTTTTATTTATAATAAGACCAGGAATGCGAGTTTACGTAAAAAGATTTAATTTTGATGTCATATTGAATAGGCAGATTAATGGCTAAAAACAGAGCTCAATACACCACTGTCTGTTCTACTTAACACACTCCACAATATTGATGGATGTCTCTCTTATTAAAGAGTGAACTGAAAATCATCATGAAACCATTCATATTTTATCTTGAGAGATGAGGAATGTCTTGGTTTTTGTATAGTCAGATCGAAGAAGAGTGAGATAACAGTCCATTGTGATGCCTGAATATCTGTCCTCAAAAAAGATCTGTTAGAGGCAGACAAAAGCTAAAACCCTGTTAGGGATAAGACAAAAGAGCAGAAGGCTCTAAATTCATTAGCTGTTCCCATAAATGGTTATAATGGGACAGGAAACAATACGGCAGAAGTTAAATAGTTACCAGGAAAAGGTTTGGACTCTAGGGTTGTGCCGATAGATGATAGTATCGTGTATCGACGATAGTCAGAGATATCGACGTAAGCAGATGTCTCTGTCGATAGTCAAGACGATATTAGGCTCATTCTCCTATTAATGTATTAAATTATAATAATAATAATAACTTATTTTTATTTGGCGACCTGAACGGTTTATATGTGTGCAATATTTTAAGAGCCCTCACTAACTGAGTTTAATGCCACAGTTGTGTTAGAATGAGTCTCATTGAATGTTTCTATGGCAGTGCGTCAGACTCATCATGGGGCGCACGGTCCGGAGCGCTGTATGACTAAAGCTTCTTTTTATACTTTCTGCTTCCGCGAGTCACTATGGACCGCTAGGTAGGCATGACATAAAAATCATAATTGGAGAATGTGCGTGGAGGCTCTGAGCGGACAACCAGGTGCCTCCCATTTTTTATGACCGCGCGGACAAGTGTGGACAAGAGTCTCGACTGTGAACACAGGAAATATCGCGAAATCTTGCGAGACTTCAGAAAAAGCATGGCGGATGATATGCAGGAAGAAATTGCAAAAATTTTTATGATTTTATACACGACATGTTGTATAAACATTTGTGCTGTTTGCCAATTTTCATCAATTTCACTTTGTGCTGCACCATGACTGCTTCCGTCTTCCATCATCTTGCTTTCTGATTGGATATTGTTCCGTTTCACGTAATAATCTCCAGTGCGCGCGTTTGTCCTCTGGGTTACCCCCACACATCAGGATTTCTGATTCGCAATCGGGGCGGCTCCGACGTTCTTCCAATCAGGTTCTGACACTCACACCAAGGGAAAATCTGATAAAAAAATCTGTAGAACCATCAAGAGAATCGGGACATAGCTAGGATTGTCGGAAAGGGGGAAATCAGCCCAATTATCTTTTGGTGTGTACCCAGCATAACTTGATCTGTCACAGGACGCGATATGACAGTTGTGTCCGACTATATATGAACTAGCGGTTTTAAATAGTATTTTTATATTTAACATTAGTTTATCAGTATGTTTGAAAGTATATTTTTTAGATTATTGGTGATTCCATAGGCTCTCTCTCGCGCACCTACGTGGTTTAAAACACCAAATAGTTATGCTATGACAAGAACAGAGAGTCTCTCTCTTGCTTCACCCATGCACGATAATATCGTCTATCTCATGGGCAGACGATATGATGATTTGAAAAATGACCATATCGCCCAACACTATTGGACTCTTATGATGATTGAAAAGAGATACTAAAGAGAGGGAAAGATGGCTGCTTTTTCCATTTCAACTTTGCTCTGAAACAGACACTGCATAGCCTAAATCACTGGTCTTCAACCCTTCTCCTGGGGACCCACTGTCCTGCAAAGTTTATCATCAACCTTCTTTAGCACACCTGGTCTGCGACTTTTTGCAACTGTTTGAAAATCTGTCCTGGTCCAGAGGTAGTCGAGGATGCACTGTGATCAGATCTCAGTGCAATGTAAATGCAATCCAGCCATCGTGTCTGCATTCGGAGGTGGACGTCAGGCAAAACCTCACCACCTCTCTTGCGAAAAAATAAAATGTGTTTTAATTTCATGAATTAAAAGACAAATTTACCTTGGGTGAAACTTGTTTACCGTTTTTCATAATTCTATTACTTGTAGAAAAACTTTAAACACAATTGTAAATAAGTATAAAGAATGGCACTGGTTTTACCGAAATTGGTACAGAGAACCGTGGATTTTCACTGGTATCGGTACTGAATACTGAAATTTTGGTACCGTGACAACACTATCCTACACCTATCTTTGATTTGTAAAATGTCCCGCGACTGAAAATGCTTTTCAAAAGAAAACCCACCACTTCAGGTAGACTTTGCACCAGGCCATTCTCTGGAGTTTTATTTAAGTATTGCACTGGAAAAAGACAGATCTGATCGGTTCTCCAGATAGAAATGTCAGTAGATGTTGCCAAGTGTAAACGCACCATGTTCTGATTGACCGGTGATCAGATCTGCTAGATTGGATCGCGCCGATCACATATTAATGCCAAGTGTAAACGCAGCCTTAGAAACTCCAAAAGGACAACAAAGAACCAAATGTGACCCTGGACCACAAAACCAGTCTTAAGTCGCTGGGGAATATTTTTAGCAATAGCCAAAAAAACATTGTATGGGTCAAAATTATATTATTAAAATTATAGATTTTCCTTTTACGCCAAAAATCACTAGGATATTAAGTAAAGCTCAAGTTCCATGAAGATAAATTGTAAAGTTTTTACTGTAAATATATTAAAACTACATTTTTGATTAGTAATAAGCATTGCTAAGAATTCATTTGGAAAAATGTAAAGGCGATTTTCTCAGCATTTTGATTTTTTGGCTCCATCAGAGTCCAGATTTTCAAATAGTTGTATCTCGGCCAAATATTGTCCTATGATATAAGGAGCCCATATAAGCACACATGAAGGAAAAAAAAATCAGAATTGTATAGTAGATGTACAGTGTAACAGCAAAGAACTTTTTTACATTTTCGAGAAGTCAAGTTGAGATACCAAATAGGGACACATGGAGATGCCAAAAAACTCCTAAACCAAACGCCTGCTGACTGCATATATCTACTACAGTACACAGATCCATTCAGAATAACTTAACACTGCAACATATACATGACAAATCACAACATTATCATGAATGTGTGTGGAAACATGTACAAAATGTCTGTATAGCAGACAATATATTAATATAGCAGACTGACACGTGCTTACTGTACAACTCATGTACGCTACCACAATCGTCTTTACCTTGATTGCAGTCTTCATCCATCTAAACTTTACTAGCTTTACTTTACTTATCCAGTCAAGAAAACATTGTTTGCGTCTCATCTGGCCATACAGCGGTGAGATTTGTTGACAATCCGTTGAGTCTGTACTTCACACAACGCGCGTGATGTGTGAGGGCTATCGCTCTTCAGAGACGATCACAGAATATGACAGAGCTCGTGTTTTAAATCCAAATACAATGGAATAATTAACTAAAAACGCAATGCGAGTCTTTGTTCTCTCTGCAATCTCTGATCTAATCAGCCTGGTTTCCTTTATATTATGGCTGTTTTGGATGGATTTTTTTGAAAGCATTCGCTTATTGGATCATTGGACTGATAACTTCTTACATACATACACACACACACACACACACACACACACACACACACAAACTATTTGTTTCCTATTAACGTAATTAATAAGGAATAAGCACCTCCATTTCATCACCTTGATGAATTCCCATAATGCATTGTTGTCAGCATGAGTGCATCCCAGCATCACCCCCACTACACAAAAATATACAAATCCCCCCCCCCCCCCCCCCCATTCGACGATGGTAGGAAACACTCCTACAATTCCTGTGATGTAAAACTCCTACATCACAGAAAGGCCATAAAATACCAAATGCAATCTCATGTCAAAACAAAATAAAACTGAAACCATAAACCCAGTAAAACAGCTCAGTTTTTTATGGGAGGCAATGTCTAAGCTAACCAATCTCAGCTCTGATGGCCAGCCTGCTGTAGCTCCTCATCTGAAGCCTGACTTACAACATATGCCGCAGTTTCTGATTTGAAAAGGGACGCTGGCAGAAAGGTTGGAAACTTGACAGGAGCTCGTCCACATATGCCAGGAGGGCAGAGCGATAGTAACGGATTTCCATTCTCTGTCCCATTTCATGAGTGTTGCTGGTGCTGATAGTGAAAATGGTGCAACATTGGCACGCTGGTGCACAACGCATGCCAGGAAAGGACAACAGGAAGGAAGTTTGGCAATGGATAGGAGTGAGGGAAGAATTGGAGGGACAGAGCCAGGCAGAGAGGGCACCAGGGGAAGGAGAAAGAGAGAGCGCCGCGGGGTGCTTGGTGACTCAGACATGACACCACACAAATAGAGACAGAGAGGCACTGTGACAAACTGTATTTGTTATCAGAACACAGAGCTCATTAACACTTTAATAGTGTAAAATGGCCAAGCATGAAACTCAAGCCACGGTAGTGTTAGCACTGTTTGCTAAGTCAAGAATCTCCAATACTGCCGTTTACGATTGGGGTTAAAGTCTTGAGAATCTTTAGCCTGAAATCAAAGCACTTTTTAATCAATGGCTTGATTTAAAATCAAAATCATGGCAACAGGGTTGAGAAAATAAGACTGACCCCTTCTGACCAAGCAAAATATTTATAAAATGTCATAATGGCAAAATGAATAAAATAATAATAATAATGTATAATAATTGTAATTGTAAAGTAAAATGTAACGATTGGCCTTATCAGTAGATGTTACATAAAAATAAAACTGTAAACATTGTAAAATAAAATAAATGCTATAAAAATAAGTAACATAATGACAACAAAAGCAATAATAAATGTAATATTTATTTTATAATAATTTCAGATAAAACCAAGATCATTCAACCATATATAAAACTGTAATTATTAGAATCAGGTAAGTATTACAATCAGATGTCTAAAGAAATAATGTGCTAAGAAAACGGTGGCTGTTATTAAATGCCAGTGTTTTGGGGGTGAGGGGGGACTGTATACTGTAAAAAAAATTTTTTATATCTTCCTTCAAAAGGCAATATGCACATTTAATGTTGTTCTTAATATATTTTATCTTTCTCAATAAACATCTTGTTGTGGAGTAAACACTGAGTCAATTTCCATGCTAATTTGGTCACTGGAGCATTCTGACCGATTTGGGTATCTTCTTTTGGGTGACTAATGTTCCTAAAGCAATATCAGATAACAAATTCAGCAATACTGAGCTCATCTAAACTCAACACTCAACTGAAATGAGGTAAGCCCAAAAAATTAAATCAGAAAATGCAAAGGTGAATAGCTTGACGGAAAAGCAGGACTTGACTTATGACATCAATATGAGTGAAATGAAACCAACAGTGGATGACCGTTATTTGGCACCAGGGGATGCTGACACTGTCACGGCACAAGACGTCAAATTCAGGAAAACAAATATCTGAGCAAGTGTGATATTAGCATTATAACTTGAGTTTCCTGTTTGGAAAAACTATTTTTGTAAAACTGAACTGACACCCTTACATGTACTGAACAAGGTGGTATTCTTCCTGATCACTCCCCTAACTTCAGATGTACCAAGTGTGGATGCTCTAGTGGGCATTTGTGGCTATAGACTCTGGGAAGGCTTTTGTGGCAGCACAGAATGCAGGATTATAACTCAACTTATAGCAACATGCAAAACAGGGATTATATTTCCAATCCCCACAGTGTCAAGATCCCAGTGGCATTTGTCTCCACTGCTAATTTTTGTTAGACATTCTAGACAGGATCAACAAATGGAAAGCAGATGCACTGTTTCAACATCAGCTAACAGAACAGACTAGAGAATACTAATTAATTCACACTCAAAACAGAAGCATCTAAAACAAACTTTATTATTGATTACAATAATAAAACATATGCATAGAAGAATGTAGAGGAGAACATTAAACTATAACACTTCTTATATGCTACATTACCAGAACTTCCCACAAACCTCTAACTTTAGAGTCTTATAGGTGACCCCAATTTTATAGCCATCAGTTTAAAACAGGCTTATAAAACACATCAGGCAGAATAAACCAGCTACAAAGCCAGTGTAACAACTGTGAGCCAATAATGACTCCGTAATTGAGCTTTTTCAGCTCATTGTATGTGTCTGGCGTCATTAACCTCCAAAATGAGCTGCCGTAAACCATCACAATTAAGAGCTCAGTTAATGAATAAATGGATGTGCAACAAATGCATTAAAGAAAGCAATCTCAAAATTGTTGTGCAACTGGAGCTTGACCCATCCTTCAACAAGAGAAGCAGTTAAGGCTTTATTAGGGCCCGAGCACCGAAGGTGTGAGGACCCTATTGTATCTGCTCGGTTTATTATTAGGGCTCAAGCCTGGAGGGCGAGAGCCCTATTGTTTTTCCCTAGGATTATTTATTATTATTATTATTATATATTTTTTTCTAGCATTTTGGGGGCTTTTGGGGTCCTTAACATGCTCGAAAACTCTTGAAAATTGGCACACACCTTGGAACCTGCGGCCATTAGGGCCGGGCAGAGACTGATACACGGGCGTGGCACAGGGGCTCTACAGCGCCCCCTGGAATACTGAGGGCCATATATCATACATACTTGCTCGTAGACGTATGAAACTCGGTACATATATAGATCTCATCAATCCAAACAACTTTCGCATTGCATGTCAAAGGCTCCGCCCAACAGGAAGTTGGCTATTTAGGGTTTAGTATTCATATTTGTCGGTAAGTTTTGGGGGCTTCTGGGGTCCTTAACATACTCAAAAACTCTTGAAAAGTTGCGCACACCTTGGAATCTGTGGCCTTTAGGAGGCCGCAGAGGCTGGGACCCGGGCATGCCACAGGGGCTCTACAGCGCCCCCTGGAACACAGTAAGAAATGTTGATGTATAGCTCACACATACTTGCGCGTATTAATATGAAACTCAGTTCACATATAGATCTTATTGTGCCGAACAACTTTCGTATTGCATGTCATAGGCTCCGCCCAACAGGAAGTCAGCAATTTAGAGTTATGTAAAAAGCGCATGCTCTGCAATTTGATATACTTGTCATAGGTTTTTTACCCGATTGCCACCAAACTCGGTCAACATGATCTCAAGACATTGGAGATGAAAAGGAAAAAGAAACAGGAACAGCGAGAAATGAGAAACAGGAAGTGTCCAAAACCATCCACATACATTTCCTGATTTTAATCAAACTTCATCAGATTATTCGTTGTATGAGGTTGATCGCATATATGTGACTATTAGGAGTCAAAGTTATAGCGCCACCAACTGGCAGTAGGAAGTGTGTCATTTTCAAAATGCTTTGAATTCAGCATCTTAATTTTACTCGATTTGCTTCAAACTTCATCAGAATAATGTTAAAACACAGCCGATATAAATCTGCAAGGGGGATATTGATATCTAAAAATATTGTTACCGTGGCAACATGTCAAACTGGAATACTTCTCAGGTGATTTTGAGGCATATAACATACTTAGAATTTCACGAAACTCAGAATACACATCAGTATTTCTGATAGCTAGACACTGGCAAAAGCTTATTAAAGGGCGTGGAAGAGGCACTCTATAGCGCCACCTTTTGACAAAAGTGGGGGGTTAGTTTTAGCTACAGACACCAAACTTGGTACATATATTTATCTTATCAAGACAGACAACTTTCTAATTCAGTCATCAGCTACGACCAACAGGAAGTCAGCTATTTTGATTTGAATATGGATTTTTGTAAAGCTACAGCTGTGAATTAATGCATACTGCTCAGAAGAGAAGTACACTATACACACCAAACTTTGTCTACATGTTGCAAAAACATTGAGGAACTTAAATTGTGAATGGATTTTGGATAGCTTGAATGGTTTTGCCGTGGTGATTTTTTTAAATGACCGTAAAAAGAGAATCATTAATTGTATTGTATTTTTAAATTGCAGCTTCCAAACACGTCAAATAATTTTTTTCATACAGATGAAAAAGTCATTCTGAGGAAATATGCATAGTTTCACGACTTTACAACACTGTATGGATAACAGAAAATTAAAAAACTGTCAGACATCTCATCTCACTCTGTCCCTCTGTTTGAGTGTGTGAGAGAAATAGCGCCCCTATAGGTGCAATTCCGGACTGAAAGGGAGGAGACTCTTTTAGTTTCACGTTTAAATCGGTTAAATATACAAATAAATACTTAGATTTAATTCACACTTACAAGCTAAACCAACATATCTGATTATTACCTAGTCAGGGCTCATTAATAATTGATTTCTGGTCAGTGATACGTGAGAAAGACGAGAGATGAATCACCACTCTGAGCACGAGCATGTGGCTTCACGAACTCACAAAAAACGAATTTATTCTTGTTTTATAGCTTTTAAAAATAAAATATTACGGCAATATCACACAATCCACCAATTAGAACACATCAAGAGCTAAATGTTTTTGAACTGTTTGTGTGAAAATGAAATATTTGCGGCTGCCTATCTGAAATCACTGCCTCCGATCAGCGCGTACAGTGTCACAAGCTCTAAACAAAAATTTATTCTGGTTTAATAGCTTTTTAAAATAAAATATTACCACGAATGCACACAATCCACCCATTATAACACAACAAGAGTGTGAAAGACTATTTGAAAGCGCGACTTGCAAAATAACATGGATATCTCGAGCTGTAGGATTCTGCCTTTCGTCGTACAAACGATTATTTCAAAATACATAATAGAGTGGCGAATATAAACGAAAACAGCCACATGAACATAAATTGTTGAGAAATAAATCTGAAGTGGATCATGACCTCATTTAACCAGCTGCTTCGGTCTTAAATTGACTGCTTTTTTATGTATGTATTCATTTATTATTATTATTATTATTTTGCTCTAACAAGAATTAACCTAGATTTAATTAAATCGATGACATTTTATTTTACATTTGATTTGTCCATTTCTGCATCTAATCGCCTAAAAACCTAAAAAAAATGCTCTGTTATACTATTGTTAGCAATTTCTTTATCGTCCAATTTATCTGGTGTACACACTTATTTTCATAACTTGTTTGTTAGATTATAGACAGTTACAGTGGTTTAAAATAAATATTAACAGGTTTTATTCAAGCTGTTTAGAAAGAAGTAGGCTAATTTTTGTTTAATGTAAATCCCAAAAAAGTGAAAATAAATAAATAAACTTTGGATGGAGCATGCTAATAATGCAGTGAATGAGGAAGTTGCTGTAACTCAGGCAAGCAATGTCCGATCTGCCACAAACTTCACAAGTTTGTTTAGAGTCCTGACCTGAAGACATCTACGTATTCATATTTTGTTATACATATAGCGCCACCTACTGGCAACAGGAAGTAAGATGTTTTACACTTACTATGCTCTATTAGCAACACAGTAAAATATACCTTTGTGTGCTAAACATGCTAAATATTTCTCAAATATGCTAGCAACACTTAGTAAGTGCTAAAGCTTGCTATTAATATTATGAAACAGGAAGTTGTTGTAACTCATGCATACAATAACCAATCTGCCCCAAACTTCACACTTTTTATAATAGTCCTGGCCTGAGCATAACTAAAGGTCAATATTCTATTATAAATATAGCGCCACCTGCTGGCAACAGGAAATTACTTGTTTTACACTAACTTAAACATGCAATGTGAAATCTGCCCCAAACTTCACATGTTTGTTAAGAGTCCTGATCTGAGGACTTCTACATGTCAATATCCAGTTATAGTCATAGCACCACCAACTGGTAGCAGGAAGTATGGCACATATAAGGGAATTTGATGCATTTATTTAACAGTATCCACTTTAAAAGCATATCACCTACTGTTTGCTGTTTCCCAACAGCCATTGGGTGACGGTGAGCCCGGGTGCGAGGGCCCTTTCACCGCTGCTTGCAGCTTTAATTCTTCTTCTTCGAAATGAATCGCATTTTTGAGGGCCTAAACATGCTCCAAAACTCACGAAACTTTGCACAACATCAGAACTGGTGAAAATTTACATCTGATATAGGTTTCATAAGTGGGTGTGGCAAAATGGCTCGATAGCGCCACCTGTTAAATTAAAACGGAGTGCGCCTCGAGCTACGTTTCACGTACATGCATGAAAATCGGTACACACGTGTAACACCATTACCTACAAAAAAGTCTCTTGGTACAAAATCCAAAACCCAACAGGAAGTAAGTTATTTTGAATTTCCTGTACGATTTTTGAGCAGTTTTTGCCATTTCCATGCCTAGTACTTTGATGCTCTCCTCCTACAGTTTTAATCAGATTATCTTCGAATTTGGTGAGGGTCATCATAAGACCTTTGTGATGTTAAATTTTGCGAAGGTTTTGAGTTTTCATTAAGGGGTGTGTCCCTGGCGGTCAGACAAAATTTGATGTTTCGACATGAATCTAAAGAGACCAGTTGTGTGATTTTTAGCCAAACCAATTAAGTTATAAGCCAAAATATGCATTTTTCATATCTCCTGACCACTAGGTGGCGCTGTGTTGAAACGCTGCAGGTAGTCTCAGGTCATGCTTATTATAACTAACACCAAGTTTGGTCTCAATATGCCAAACCGTTGCCGAGATATAGCCTCACGTGCATTTTTGCGTGCTTTCGTCAAATTTGTTCACGTGTCATTCGAGAACGGTTGGACGAATCAACTTGAATTCCATAACTTTTTGCCAGCATGGTCTGAAGATGATCTGAGCCAATTTTTGGGAAAATCGGACTAACCGTCTAGGACTTGAAATTGAAAATAGCGTAAAAACTAAACCTTGCGATTTCTGAATTTTGGGGATCATTCAACTTGGCTTGAGCCAAGGATTCAAAGGAAAAATTTTCATTTTCTGGCTTACGGTTCAAAAGTTATTAGTATAAAAATATTGAAAGTTTGGACAAGTGGTGGCGCTAGAGAGTTGGAGTTAGAGACTTCTAATTTGCTATAGTTAATGTTGGGACTGTCCTCTATCAGTGTGCCAAATTATACAACTTTCCCGCAATCGGTTCTATGGGCTGCCATAGACTTCCGGCGGAAGAAGAATAATAATAATGCCAACGATTACAATAGGTGCCTACGCACCTTCGGTGCTTGGCCCCTTATAATAAGAACGGGAACAAATACAATAGGGTCCTACGCACCTTCGGTGCTTGGCCCCTAATAATAATAAACGGAGCAATTCCAAGAGGATCCTCGCAACATCGGTGCTCGGGCCCTAATAACAGGATCATTCCAAAGACACTAATGCCATGACCTGAAATTATATCATACATGAACTTCTACAAAATTTAGCACAAATCAGAAACTTTCAGGCATCAGACCCATGGTGCAGGGGGGTGAGATCCTCAAATCTCATAAGTGGAGGCCGGTTCAAGTTCTGGCTCATTCAGTCTCTCCCCAATAATTTTGGACGATTCAATAAACTATCCGTGCAAACATAAAAAGCAGCAAATATGCCCAGAACTCCAGGAAAGCTGAAAGCTGTCGAAAGATATCTTTCTGCATATTGCTCTTTACATTCACAGAAAGCATGAATATTTGTTCGTCCCAGGAGATTTCCATATTAAGATTAAAATCAATGCTGTATATCTGATTCTTTGGAGTGTTCATTGGTTTTCTCTGCTTGAATCTGACAGTAGGAAAGGCCAAAAGACCAATGGCTGTTCTTTGTCTTTGAAATAATTTGATTATTGGTCTCTCTCTATCCATGACAACATTTCCCAAAAAGATCTTGTCTTCACAAAAAAAAAATAACACACACACACACACACACACACACAACAGATTTGTTGGGCAAATTCTTTCTCTTTTTGTTTACTAACAAAAGACATGAAGCTTAATAGGTTTACATTTGAGCCTGGGCACAAACCAAGTTTAGTTGTTTGAAAAGCTCAAAACTAAGACCAGTCAGGTTGAAGGAAAATCTTGTAAATATGATCAATATGTCTGTTGGAATATGTGTAACTCACCTCACTCATTCATATCTAGAGGTGGAAAGTAACTAATTACAAATACTATCATTACAGTACTTACAGTACAGTCGGCTGATAGAAGGACGCAGTTATGGCATGGATGGAGAAAAAAAAAACAATGTAACCGTCTAAAATACATGCACATATTTCAGTTGAATGGTAAAAATCGCCCCTTTAACAGTACAATTAAACTAAATGTAAGAAACTATAATAATCTCAACATTAACAAATTATTGACATACAAAAGAGCATGCATTTTACGTGCATATAGCTGATAGATCAACCATGATTTATCTGTCAACCAGATGCATTTAAAATCACTTTTTCTGTGTGCATGCTTCGGATGTGTGAGCACATGGACGAAGAAACAAGATAGTCTATGTATGACCGGACGCTTTATTCATTTCCAAAACGAGATGATATTGGTCATTACGGGGCGCTAAACACTATTCTGCCTTATGTGTTTGTATAAACCAATCCTAAAACTGTCATTAGGAAAATACAGAAAAAATATTATAGAAAAAAATAAAGCTTGTCAAATACATTTCTGTAAAAAACGCAAACACATCCTTCTTTAGCCTGTTGATTTTAATTCACAGTATTCAGCTAACAAGGAAACATTTTGCAAAAAGAGTTAGATAAATGTGAATGATATCTAAGATTTTTTTTTGTTGTTGTTGTTGTTATTTACCTTTAGGAATCGACAAGGTTCAAAAATTCAAAAATTCAAATGATGCCCAACCTTACCCAATTCCCCACATTATTTTTTCCTGGCACATTTCAATTCACACGGTTCTACGTAGCGATACATTTACTTAAGTACAATTTCTAAGTACTCTTTCCACCACTATTCATATCACACAATCTGTATTTCTAATGGTCACAAGGCCTATAAATCACAACGGAAGAGCTTGTCGTGAGTCGGTGGTGTTCATTAAGGCTGGACAGTTACATTACTCCACTATTCATGGGTCAACAGCTCTCTCCCAAAGGCCAAAAACAATGTCTTTATATTTTTAAAAAGAAACCATTCGTCCGTTTTGAGTCATTTACAGCATGATTACTCTGGCAACTGTGGTGTGTATCAAAACCGAAACCTTTCTATAACAGCGGGAGCCACCGAGGAGCAGGTCTAATTCTCATGACTTTGTAATACTCTGTCAAGTTCACAATAGCACTTCTCTTATTCTCTTGTAACCAGTTCCAGTTCAACGGAAGCTAAATAGAGTTTTTTTAAGATTGGGGCTGACATGACTTTTCACGCCACGTCACCATGTTAAGTACCCCTGCAGGAAGACAACTAAACTTAACCAAATTAAAAAAAAAAGGAAAAGTAACCTGAAAGGCAATGGGAAAGTAAAGGAAAGGAGAAAAGAAAGTGAAACAGTAAAAAAGGACAAAGAGAGAAAATGAAAAGAGAAGAACATAAAAAGAGAAGAAAAGGAAATAATAAAATAAAGGGTAAAGATAAAAAAAAGGAAAGAAAATGTTAGAGTTAGGTTTGTGGGAGAAAAACGTCATGAAAGCCACACTACTGTATGTTACTTATAACCCTAAAACATTTATCTCAATGAAACTGACATTTAGTTTCTAATACTCTTTTAAAGCCCTAGAACAAATTATGACAGAATAGACAATTATGTTTCCACCCACATATTTTGGGGGGAATTTTTTTCTTTAAAACAAACAAACATTAAAACATAATTTTGCGTGATTTGAACTGAAGAAAAAGTTTGATGAAAAGACATGCACAATAACACAAACTACAAATAAATATAACACCAAATAATTATTATATTAACTACATTTGCCAAAGAAAAAGGAGGAAATCGGTTTCAGTCTGGACTAAATTTGTGGAAGGTATGACAAACTTGAATAATAATATATTTAAAAATAAATAAATAAATAAATAAATATGTATTCAGAACTGGCAATAGAGTGGGAAGAGTCTGTCATTTTCATTTCATTTTAATCTAATGTAACTTTCTTTTAAAAATATAATTCAGACCTTCCCAATAATCTAAAGCAGTCAGGGACTTAATGATATTTTAAAAAGAAAATGCCAGGTCAGTGCTGGAGACTATGAGTGAATTAATAATAATAATAATAATAATAATAATAATAATAATAATAATAATAATAATAATAATAATAATAATAATAATAAAGGACAATATCCAACAAAGTAAAGCTCACGTATATATATATATATAAAAAAAAAAAAATCCACCAACCAAACTACTACAAATACATTTGTAAATCTAAAACGCTCTTGAACAACAGTCAGGCACCAAACATGAGGTATGAAGGTCAAACAAGTAGTTTGTGTGTTCAGGGTGACATACAGAAGGATGTTTTAATAATGAGACATCGGTTGTGCTTGAGGATTTCATTTCATGGAAATCACGTCCAGCTTCGTCCTGACACCCACCGAGGATGACCATTACATCACTCCGCCATGTCCTTGGACCAGATAACCAGCTTTTCCAACCCAAGAACAATATCGTACCCAGCAGGAAACTCCCGGTGAACACACAAGCTGTTCAGTGGACTGAAGTTAAGCATGCAGAAATGGACTAATGGGAAATTAAGTAATTATAATAACAGGCTACAGCAGAATAATATAGAAGAAGACCTGAATGAACACTAGACACAAACTTTGAATGGAATGTTGGGTGTTGCAGGACGCTCTGGCTCACTTACTGATAAAAATCTCTATGATATTTCAGGCTCTTCAGTGTAAATCTTTGGGATTTTTCTTTTAACTCGGCTAATAAAACGAGACACACTAAAACATGGGCCACAGCTGTGGGATACTAAACAGCATTTGGGACCAGAGCTGTCGCTGTGACATCAACTACAGCAATGTTTACAGCATTGTGACAGACTCATCCTTGCATATCCTACAGAAGATATAAAGAGCTATCAAGTTCGCTACAGACGTGGTATATCATGATCTTAACCCAAGGCTGAGTTTGTTTTATCTCCATTTACTTCCCTGTAAGTTTACCTGCCACATCTTTTCACTGTCCTCTCAAGACAACTCCTGCCTAGTTTAGCAAGAACCAGCACAGTGAGTGTGGGTCAGCCAGTGTTTGCACTGGCACGATGATCCCATTGTGGATTAGAGAGAGGACTCTTCCCCTGGTGGGCCACTGCTCAAGCTCCTCGGCCTGCTGTGCTAATATCCACCAAACCATCTGCGTCGTCTTATTCCTGCAGAGCCATCTACACTAAGAGCTTTCTCCAGGAGAGCTGCAAAACCCAAATCTACTGCTGACAACTTGAGTTCTCAAAGGTTTACAATATTGCCGTAAAAGTCAAATTAACCAGCTTTGTTTAGGACTCTTTGTGATCATTCTTTGTGTCACAAGTTGTATGAAAACACCAAGATGGTGAAAATAAAATATGATTCAGGTCACTTGACTGTGACTTTGTTTATGCCACAAGAATCTGCTGGTTTGTAGTGATCAGTGAGATTGAGACATTGAGAAATGTAGCTTATGAGCAAGCTCAAGATCAAGATGGTTAAGGAAATGAGTTCATTTAACAAGGCCCCATAGAAAAAAGGTGATCATGTACAGCCATTAATCCAGCTTCCCCTTCAGAATAATTACCAGCCCAATGAGCAAAAGGAGGACACCTTCCTGTCCTTGATATAATTTAAAGCCTCGCTCCACAATATCCCTTCCATACATAAGCAGATGCACAGAAGACTCTCGATACATTCCCTAAATTAAATCAACAGTGTCTTGAACTCCAGTATATCTTTTAAACTTTCGAGTGCTTGTATGACGTTTCGGTCAAAAGAGTGCCTTGTGATCAGATGCCATTAAAGCCTGAACAGATAGTTTAGTTCTTTAAAAAGCTCTTTAAAGCGGACACTGAAGTGAATCGACAGCAGATGAAGTCTCAGTCTACTGATCTTCTTAACAGTTTGCAGTGTACATGACACAGTGTGGATCTTTACTACTGATCAAAGCTGCCGCTTGACGGGCAGACAGGCCTTTCTTACTTTACAGGCAACAAAAACATTCAGCCTTAGCCATAGCAGTTTCAGACAACCCCAATGGATCTACCCAAGTCTTTCACAATTGACAAAACTGCTTCATTAAGGGTAGAGAAATGACTAATATTTTGCTTTGAAATGCCGTTTTTGTGCCCTTGTACCACAGCCCTGATATTTTCAGATTTTCATCCGTCTCGGACTTTAAAAATATAGCATTGCTTAGGGACCGCTGTTGAGCCAGAGTTCAAAAATAGCTCTTTGTTTGCAGTGCTGCTAGAACGGCAAGTGCTGTAATAGTTTCATTTATTATAATGATAGGATAAAAGAGTGACTGGCTGCAGTGATCTACTTAACGCTTAAAAGAGAGAAAAGAGATGAGAAGAGAACAAAAATTAATTAAGCACACAATGTTACATACACACTGTTTATTATGAAAACCGATGTGCCATGAATCAGAAAACATGGAGTGCAAAATGGATCATAAATGTAATAATTACATAACCGCCCCAGATCCTATTGTGAACGATTATTATTTCAGTGAATATATTTATATAATAAGTCCTGAATTTATTATTATTATTATAATTATTATATTAGCAATCTTACTTTTATTTATATTTTAATTAAAAATATACATTACATATGGCTGGCAAATGTACTGTTAATATAAAACTATTAAAATATAAATAAAAGTATATAAAGGTCATTTCAAAGATCATTAAATGTTTCTCTTCATACAAAATGACTTCTGTTACTTATGAAACAAATCAGTGAAGGCATGGAAAAAAATTATATATCAGTTAAACCATAGTCTGACATTTCATGACCAAATCAAGTCCTGATGGATGAAGTCCCTTCCAATATTAATTTCCAATGAATAAATTATTCAGAAGTAGGTTAAATCGGGTCACATAAAAAGCATAGAGAGAGACATTTTTAGTGTTATACTTTATATTCAATACTATATATTATACTAAAACAGACATATTCCTCAAACATTTTTTTTAATGTGGAACACAAAATATTTGCAAAGACATGAGTGGGAGTAAATTATAAAATGTAAATTTTTATGTGAAAGCATTTTGGAGTTTGTTGAAAGAGGTGAATTTGCTTGGCATTGTGTTTTAAAAGGCATGATCTTAAACCAGAAACTGCTCAGTTTTATAGCACCAATCACAGCTGGTTCCATTAGCATCCATTAAACCGGTTAAAGCACCACTAATTTAAAAATCAAATAAAAACCAAAGACAACCAAGTCATCCATCCCTACTATACATGTCAGAATAAAGACACTGATGTCTTGCTTTGCTGAGGCAGGAAGTTTTACACAATGTACGGTTGTGTTGTATTAGGCGTGAATGGCTGTTAAGCAGTACAACAGCTATAAAGGCCTTTGCTGAGACACGCAGTTTGAGAGTCTTTAGTCCAGTACACTCCATTCCTACGCCGCATTCCTCTAAAGAAAGACATCCATAACATCCCTCTTTGTGTGTCACAGGTAGAGAAAGAACCGTGTCACGGTCTGCCACCCACTCAGGGATTATAGTGAGGCAAGGTGTTATGTGAAGGGAAAATATCCCTCTTAAATCTTTTCTTTTTTCTTTTCAAAAGCTTATGCCATGAGGCTGCACTAATGTGTCAAACATCAATCCTGCTGGCCACGAGGGGATACAACTGACCATCGCTCTCAAATATTCTCAGGCAGACCACGTACAGCTTCAATTCAAAGTCAAAACACAGGAAAAAACGAACACATCTGATCTATAGCTGTAGGGTCATAATTCACTATTTTTTCAGGGCAGGTTTTAAAAAGTAAGATCATCTAGGAATATATTCAAACATGTTAAAAGGGCATATGGGCACTTAGATACAGTTCAGTAATGTGGAATATTGTCATGAATGCATTTCTGAAGATTGAAGATATAATAACAGGTGAAACTGTTAGATCTCCTTATTTTTCTCACATCATGGCGCCTGTAATAGCTTCGTGCTATGTCTCAGCAGCAGTTTTCTTAATCGACTGGGAGATAGATTTGTATGATCAGCACTGATCTAGAATGCAAGGCCAAATAAGTAACTCTGGTTAGACTCTCACTAACTTGCTTTGAAAGAAATGTAGTGTCAGTGAGGAACTGCTAATTAACAACATGATTAAAAAGTGATAAACTGACATGAGTTAAGTGTTCGACAAGCTCAGGTATAAGACAAACCTGAAAACAAAGTGGATGGTGGATGTGTGTAAATGTCAGTCATTTGCATGCAAATGTGACCTGACATTTTTGTGGTCATGTTAAAACACTGAAGCACCGATGCGCGTTTAATTTTGCTGAGGTAAATTTGATCGCAGTCTTAAAAGTGTGAATCTCACAAAAAAAAACATACCTGCCTTATTTTTCACCTCAATAAAAAAAAAAATAAGAAATATTAGTTTAGACAAAAAATAAATAATAATCATTCTATTTTTAGAACCAATCAGATTTGGGATTTGTTGCCATTTTTATGTTCATGATAAATAAACACATTGCCCCAAAAATCGCATTACTGTAATGCAGAAAAAGTTTCTTCACATTAATCTCATAAAGTGCTGAAAATCTTTCTTTCCAGACACAATTTTATTTATTTATTTTTAATCAGAAGAAACCAAATTCAATTACAACAGCAATTTAATAACAGCAATTTAATAATACAATTTTTATTTAAATTTTATAACTTTTTTTTATATTACAATTGCAAGAATAAGATTTTTATTTTATTAAATTTTTTTTGTATTGCTTTTATTTTTGTATTGCATCCTGTGGCACAGATTTACCTGGTCTGATAAAGCTCATAAAGTTGGTGGCTCAGACAGTTGGGCCCTACGGACATTCCCCAAACTCAAAACTGGTCAATTTTCCTCTATCACCACAACAGAGACAGTTGGAGATGAAGGTGAGAGGAACAAAACCGCCGCAGTGGCACTCAGTTCATAAGCTGGGAGGATTAATCTTTCATCAAAAAACAAAAAAAGATGATGATTTATTTAAAGGCATGTCCAGAAGGAAATTGAAAGATGGTCTTCTAGTCAAACGATTCAGAGTTTGGGAACAGAATATGTGGGTTATGCCTCCTAGTATCCTAGATACCTGCATGCAGAAACAATCTAATAAACTAAACTCAATTACAACCGATACACAACATAAAAAGTCATGGCACGTGACCTCATATTAAAACTCAACACGAGATGCCAAACCAAGCACGAAGGGGAAAAAAGCTCCTTATCTTTAAAGCAAGCACATATTGGCACATATTCTAAAATCAGCATAATGTCCTGTGGTTAACATGCAGAAAGAGGCTTATCCATGCGATGTATAAAAAAAAAAAAACTTGAAACAATGCTTTTTATTGGCAGACGTGACAGCCACTTCTCTCATTTCTAGTTATGAAGGAGAAGAGCGGAATGAATGAATGAGCACATCAATCACTGTTGGGATGCTAAAGCCAAGGAGGAAATCACACCGGTGTCTTTTGCTGTAGCTCTACCTGAATTTCAAGGGCACTCAAGAGCCTCCTGGTACACGTTGGGCGAGGAGTCCACAGAGATTACGCAGAAGTATTAAGTGTCTCATCTGTCTTTCTTACCTCCAGCCTTCAGCCAGTGTGAGTCCAGCACCCTGCCGAGACAAAAGTGCTGCCAACGAGGTGCTTGTGTTTGACTGTGTCTGTAACCGGCACAGCTGCACTCACCAGAAACACTCTGTAGGCGTCTTTGCGTCTTACAGGACCCCAGCACGAATCGGTGTCGTTGTATTTCACACTCCCAGCACTGCACGAGTGATTCCCACTGCGAGAACGCAAACAATTAAGACACTTCTGACCTCTTAAAAATCGATTTCAAAAGTATTATAAAGTATATATATATATAAAAACACCCTTGAACCAGGAAAACTAAAAGACATATTCAAACTCTAAAGGCCTACAGTATTGAGTAAATGCTACAGTGTCTGTGGATTCAGGACAGACCGAAAAAACAGCTAGACATTTGTTCTTGTGAGTAGAGCAGACAGGTTCAATGAAAGATGACCTCACCATGCAACCTCCATCAATGACACCGGTACAGCAGCAGCATAAATGGCCAGGTCTCCATACAGGTACACGATGAGACAGATGTAGAACATGTTGACGCCAACTGCGAAAGAAGCATCATCTAAAGATTCATGGCTTTACATAAAGCATCACTTCAAACACAAACAGGTGGAGATGTTGACTGAACATGAAGATGGGTGGCATCAATCCCTAGAAGATTGCTCTGATGTTGTTCATCCCCAACACTCTTTACTCACTAAACACATGGAGCCACATAACAGCCGTATAAATCATCCTAATTAAAAAAGCAAGCACTTCATTACGAAATTCCCCCCTGCTCTTCTCTTCATTAACCCCACACTCCTCTTCACCTGTTCCTCCATCCATCCATCACTCAGTCCCTGCCAGTTGGAGATGAGATGGAGAGCATTCAAGAGGAAACACATGGGCTTACCATACCACACATTCATCATCACCGAAGCTCCTACGAGGATCTTGAACGGTCCAACAAGATCATTAAATGTTACTTGCATGTTACTTTAAATGTTGAAATATTGAGGTTAATTAAGAATATCATTTTTTAAACCAGTTCCAGTTCATTTTGCAAAGATGAGTGTTAAAAACCTGGCAGAAAACATGAGGAATTATGAACACCAAGTCAGGTGAAGTGCTTATTTTACAATTTATAAAAGAGAAAAAGTGAGTCCGTTACTAGAAGTATAGAAATACTGAGGCTTCAATATTATTTTTTGAGCAGTTTCTCAGAATAAAAATCCAAACTTTATGAAGCATATGTACATTTAAATGTAATAAAGAGATGCAATGATAAATAAAATTTGCTAACAATTATTTTCATGTTATGGCTGACAACCAATGAAAGGCATATATATTATAATTCTACACTAGTCTTTTAAATACATGTAAATTCAAACACAAAAAAAATGGAAAAAGTGATCATGCGCAAAATTAAATAAATATGGCTCAGGTTCTTCCTTCAACTCAAGTCTATGGGATTTTAATCTAGCTCTATCCACCTGCTGAAAATCGTAAGTCTAATCACTTTGAAAAGTTGCAGCACACTTCTTCATGAGATGCATGATTTAAGCTATCAATCATGCGTGTAGCATAAACAGTGCAAGACAATTTATGCAACAGATTTAACAAATTATGGTTAGGGGTTTTGATTGAAAAAAATCCCCATCGTGTGCCAAAATTAATAGTCTTAGCAAGCACACCTAAAAACAAAATCAATCATGAACTAATCTATCTCCTCAGCGACATTATCCGAAGCTGCCTTCTAATCGACCCGTCAGTGGGAAGATTACAGTCACTGTGAACACCCCTGATTAACCATCAAGAAATCTGTGCAATGATAAAACGCAGAAAGCCAGGATTCCTGTTATTAATTTCAAACCAGAGCGGACTCACATTCCACGTTAACTCCAACCAAATAGTCCCTGATTGTGTTTTCTCTAGAAACAACCTCCCACCTGCCTCAACAATCATAAAGTCCATTCAACATTCAAACTACAGTTGATTTTGGTGGTTTCTTGCCTCTGAATGGCAGCTCATCGATTGATCACCCCATTACAAAGGTTGCGTTTAGCAATTGCACTAGCAGTAAAAAGACAGGAGGGCAAATGAGTATTATATTTAAAGCTACAGTCAACACGAACTAAACTAATCTCCTTTACTGTGAGTTACGCTTCCATTTAATGCATTCCTGATGAGAGTCTGCTATCCTGCTCAGGTAGTCATTAGCTTCTCCCAAGTGCTCCTCCAAAGAGAACACATAACTCCATTCTGTGCTGGGAAAGGTCAGGGTGCAGTGAGCGATTTTAACACATTATGCTTAATAGAATAACGAAGAGTCGACAGGGCGAACATGTGACGTCCGTGCTGAGAAAACACAAAGCCTTGAAGGTCCAAGAGTGTGTTAGTGTTCACCAAAAGTAAGTGCGTGCAGCACTGGTTTGTTGGAGAGTGTGACGAGTGCGCCACCTAGTGGGTGCTGTTTGCCATCACATGCTGTGGACCTACGGGACAGGGTCAGAAATTAACTTTCCATGTTCGCCACCTGGAATTGATTTCCAGGGCATTTTTTTTTTTTTACTCCTGTATGGTCAATTTTTACATTTCCCTTCCTAACTGAATAATATAGACTACTGCCAATAAAATTCTTTCAAAGACATTTCTACTGGAAAAAAAGTAGTACAGAAGCTGCATTGATTGAGGCACATTTATACAACAACTGCATAATGCTGTTTGGTGTAAATAGCCTACATAAAGCATATGAATTCTTGTTATATAATTTACTTATTACAAAGCTGCATTATGACAAATCATTATTGTTGTTTACTGCTTTTGTAATAAAACATGTATAGATTGTATTTATAGACTGTTCTCTAATTTTGAACTCCAGTTTAATTGTATGGAGGCATTTGTACCCCCTATCTCGAATTTGTCAGTATTTTTGTTCATTTTAGTTTCATTTTTGCCCCAAGCCCCAGTTAAATTTCCAACCTTGTGTGGAACAGTGCAGCAAACCATTTCTAATATCCGTCCTTTGCTTGATGGTTGGAAAAGACGCCAAAAGCAATGCTGTTGAGATATTACCAGGCTGCTCTGGGCACTGCTGAGTCAGCCTTTGCGTAGCGCCGCTAGTGAAATGATGCTTGGGAGGGTAAGAATCCTGAAAATAGGAATCTGTATAAATGACACCTTGGTCCGTAGTTCAAGGTGAACGTCTTCTTCGTATTCATCATAAGATTCTCATTACCTGGGTTCTCCATCTTTGAGCAAGCCTCCCCTTTCCTTACATTAGAGTAGATAACAGATCTAGAGTGAGGTAATTACAACCAAAAGTAATTGAACTAGTTCTAATTACACTTCATTAGCAGCCAATAAACTTGTAAACTCTGACTGAAGATTCCAGGAAAACTTGACCTTCGGAAGCCAACTTTTAAAGCCTGTTTAATAGCCTTATAAAGCTTAATGTCTTAACTGAGGATAACACTGTAGTGCATAATGGATGCAAGAACTCTTACCTTTATTAAAAAACATGGAGGCCATTTGTCCCATCTCGACTCTCTCGACAATGTCAAAGTGGTCTATATTCGCGGCACGCTCTGTTATATCAGATGACAAAACCAACAGTGATCTTAAGAGTCTGATCTTGAGTAACACTGCAAACAATTATATTGACAAAGACGCAAAGCAATACGAACAGCACTTACGGACAGAGAGAATGGGCCGCGTCTCGACGGGTTCTGAACGTCCCCGGATAACATCCTCATCATCCGAATAGTCCGAGCTGGAGTCACTCTCATTAATCTTCAAATGGTTGTGACCACAAATATGGTTAGTTTAATTATAAAACATGCTTACAACCAAAAACCAAAAAAGTTTGGGGTCTGTAATTTCTTTTGAAAGAACTGAATATTTTAATTTAGGCAAGGGTGGATAAAATTGAGAAAAATCTTTTGCAAAATTATAAATGTCTTTACTGTTACTGTTGCTTTGAACTTTCTATGCCCTAAAGAATCCTGAAAGAAATGCATCACGGTTTACACAAAAAAACATTAAGCAGCACAAAAGTTTTCAACAACACTGAGCAGCAAATCAAGCAGCATATCGGAATGATTTCTGAAGGATCATGTGACACTGAAGACTGGAGTAATGATGCGTCACAGGAATAAATAAATATAAATATATTTTTTGGCTATTTTTAAAGCTGTTCAACACTCATCCCCTTTGATTTCCATTTGTATGGTGAACATTCAGCCTAACTTCCTTTGTGATTGTAATAGCTTACAGGTTTGAAACAACATGAGGAAGAGTAAATGATAACATCTTCATTTTTGGTGACCTGTCCTTTTAAGGAATCATTCATTAAATATAAATATAAACATTTTGCTTTTAAAGTTTTATAGGCTAAGATTGTTTGTGAGAGAGGTTTTCTATATTGTATTTGTAATGGTAAAACAGACTAGACATGTACTCAGCAGTGGCCTCATTCTGAGTCTTCTTCTACACATAATAGCTCTATTTTAGTATTTCTGCCCTGAATTGCCCCTTTTCATTCACTGATAGGGTTGTTCAAAGTTTCGTTGGCTTTCTGGCTTGATTACCTGCAGTGGGACGTGGTGCATGATTAAGAATATGAATAAGAGACTGAATAAGAACAATGTTCAGGGTAGAGCTGGCATTAAACTCATGCAGTCACTAACCTCTTCCTGTTCCCTCCTCTTCCAGCGCAGCTGGGCATTGGCAGCAGCCATGGCTTCAATAACAAACGTGGTGGTCATGAAACTGAGAGAAGACAAGAGTCAAAAAATCTTAAAAAATAAGAACAAGGAAAAACACAATACAGGAGACATGCCACTGGCTGGTCTCAGAAAGAAAAGCCTTAAAAAGACAACATTAAAAAAACACACATTTTTAAACACTAAACAAAAACTCAATGCAATCTCTTTCCCCACTTTCTCAACTTTTATGTTGTGCTGGCTTTGTAAGTGGGGAAAGAATAACAACAGATATGATCAGCTTCAAGCAGAAAATAAAATTTGAATAAAAGTCGTACACATTTTTATGCATCATTATTAGGGCTGCACGAGAAATCGCATGCGATATTTAATATGCATTTTGTCAGTAAAGCCGGTTCTGAAATTAGCGGTAAATCTCTACATGTGCGTGATTTCACATGGAGCAGCATTTACTACACAGAGCCGTTGCTCACTGACAAGCTGCGCCAAACCACCATCATATTTTGTGCATGTTTTGCGCAGCTTGTCTTTGAACAACGGCTCTGTGTAGTAAATGCTGCTCCATGTGATATCATGCACAAGATGCGCATTAAATATCGCATGTGATTTATCATGCAGCCCTAATAATTATACACACAAACACACAGACTTTTAACTACAGCATTCAACCCTAGAGCACAATATGCAAAACTGAATGTCATATACACTACGTCCATCTCCTCCTATAACCTGTTCTTAAGACCACTGCTGTCAGGGCTCTTTCATTAATATACAGCTCCAACACTCATAACTCTCCCCTGGGCTGTGTCAGTGACTCAGACAGCTGGCAGGTTGGCAGAGGTGATAAATGTGCTTTGATTGCCCCAGCACCAGCACCAGCACCAGCGGTAACAGGGTTGAGAGATCAGCTAAAGATGAGCGAGTGACAGAGAGAAATCACATGCAAGAAAGAGCTAAAAAAGACATGGTGTGCTCTACACACAAGATGAGGAAGAGAATTACACTTCTCAAATTCATGCCCTAACAACATGCAAATAGGAGACCCATTCTAACCCTATTTGGCAAACCACCATAAAGAATATCAATGGAAATCTAATACGCACAGCCTCCTAAACCTGATATGTAAGAAAATAACCTATAGCAGCCTTGACAAGCAGCGAGGCATGCACTTAAGACTCACAATAAGAAAACAGCAACAACAAAAAAAAAAGACACAAACCATGTGGTTTCTGAAAACATATACTGCTAGAGCTTCTCTCAGAGCTTTATTTTCGGACCCATTTTTGCAATGCCTTATAGGGTGCGTTTACACTTGTCAGGTTCGGTTTGATTCAAACAAACTCTGCTGAGACTGCTCTGTTAGTGCAGTTCAATAACACTTACATCTCAACTTTGGTGCACATGAAACAAGCTTCCAAACTCTGGTGCGGTTTGACTGAAATATAAATGCAACATGAACCAAAGAGGTCTAAATGAACCAGGATGTGATGTATGCAACAGAGGAATTTCCTGGTGCTGTTTGACTTTACATATTTTATAAGCTCTCTGTGAGTTACAAGCTGTTTAAATAGCATCATTTGTACACACACATGAGTGCATTTAGACCAGTACACAATAGTTCTTGATGTTCAGTTAGTACGCAAAATATACATCAGAAAAGCTGTGCTTGTGACTGTGTCTTTACCCCTTTTCTTTTGTGTCTTTAAGTTCAGTGTTAAAAATGACAAATACCTTACCACTTATTCTCTAAATTTGTACATAAGATGCAATACTCATACTCTAAGTGCATAGTAATCATTTGATTGAATCATTGATCCCATTATTATTGTGAGTGTGTAATATTTACTAATGCTTTGTCAATGTGACGCCTAGTTTATCACATCATTAAAGGTTTTAATTATCGTTCTAAGTTTGTGAGAATAGTGAAGTCCACACCACAACTATAACGATAATGCCACTGAAGAATTACATCACTGATACCATTTTATGAATTATTTTTTCCCGACTAATGAATAAAAACTTTGACAGTCAATCAGAATCCATCCTGCTCTTAAGTGCTCGAGCGTTTAAACCAGCAGAGGACAAAACTGTAGCATGCTTATAATAAACATAACATTGTCATGCTTCGGTGTGGACGCAAACTGTTATGGTCAAAGTTATCTTGGTATTGGTGTGAAATGGCCTTAATGCACTTCTCCGAAACTAAAAAGGCTCAACGTTGGTTTACATGGCTCACCACCAAAACAACTAACAGGATTTAACAACAATAGAGATACAACAAAATCCAAAATTCATTGTGAACATACCTCATAAAAGCCAAAAATGTGATGAGGGAGACGCTGACAACCCAACCAGCTGCTGCAAAGGCCTTGGGCATGGTCAGGGCACCAGTGCCAACAATTAGATTGAACATGTACACCAGGCCAACCTACATGAACACATAACAAGCACATCAATAGCATATTCAAAAGAAAAAGATGCATTCATAAGAGGCACTCAAGTTTTATCCCACATTATCTGTCTATGTTCTCTTGCTCCTTGCAAAGAGGATGTGTCTGGAAAGTTTCACCATCATGCGATTCAATAAGCTGATGTATGTAATAACTCATTTTAAATGCACTGCACTTTCTCCCACTTGAGTGCCCAAGTCACATATAAATCAATATAGTCTACGGTAAATTAGTAATGAGCTTGACTTACAAAATGTACTGTTAATTTGATTATAAACTGGTGAGCACTTCCCTTATTCCCTTGTCATCTTAAAAAAATACTTCCAATTAACCAGTGTGAACAAAACAAAGCAGATAACAGACATAATGCACACTTAAGCTGATACATTATGTACCTTCCTGTAACTTATTGATTTATTTCAGCTTATTTCAAGAGGATTCTTTTCGAAGAGATTTCAAATTAAATGTGGGTCTTAAAGCTAGTTTAGTTAAAATGGTTTTTAATTAAATTTGTATAATTCTTTTGGTAACCACAGTTTGATTTTTTTTTTTTTTTATCTCATAATTCTGACCTTTTCTCAGAATTTCTAAATTGAAATCTCGCAATTTGGTTTTTGTTTCTGCCACAGAATTAATTCTGACTTTTCTCAGAATTGCAAGAAAAAAAAAGACAGAATTGTGAGATAAGTCACAATTACCTTTTATTTTAATCATGAGAAACGGACTTCGACAGGTTTTACTCTTTGACTGTTAGTCTAAGTTAAAGATACATTTAACACAATGACTCTGTACAAATTACCAGCCATGTTACCAAATTGTTCAATGGGCAAATGAGTTAAAGTGAACCACAAGGCGAATGTGCCAAAAACACGAGTTTGGATCATGTGCTGGCTGGTTTCTGCTGATCTGAACCATTCACACACGTTTCTCCTGTTTCCTGAGCTTTCATTTCCTCTTTAAACGAGTAATACAACGTGAGCGGTTCGAATCACATGACTTACAGGGACATAAAGGCACCTTAACTTATAACTTATATTATCTTGTTATCAAATCCTAAAAAGGGTTAAAACAGAACAACATTTCACCGGTGTCAGTCAGAAATTACAGCTTAGTCTTGAACTTTTTTCATGAAGCAACAGAAACCATGACACATGCATGACATGTCAAGATCTGACAGCTTGCAGGACTATGGTACTGTCACAAGACACAGAGCTGAGTGTACAGAATATAGTCAATCAAAACCTACTCATGTAATACTTACAAATGGTGAGTAAGGCTCGCCTGTTTCTGTAATGCCCCCAGCCATCTCGAAGAGAGAAACACAACTTTAAAACCTGAAAGTGTGCCACCCTGATGAAGGAAAAGACTGTTTTAATACTCAATACACTACAATTCGTCCAAAGAGCAATATGCTAGGCCTGAGTAACATGACTAGCGTCAACCGTTGTTTATGATCTATTTATATTCACTCAGCTGTCACAGAATATGACAGATTTAATATATCGGTTTCATTATGGTTATAACATTTCTAACAGAAACTTTTTTCAGTGAAGTCACTCACTGAAAAGGCTCACCTGTCACCGTTCGAGGCGACTCCGGTTGTCAAGCCAAGTTGTTTATTGGAAACGCACGAGTTTTATTGTGGCGTCCTCACGTTTAGCGACGCAATGGCAGAGTGGAGCGCGTCGTGTCCTCCTCATTGTTTGATTAGCGGATCATTAATACTGGCTGCATAAGCTCCTGTGTTGGGAAAAACGTTAAAATGAGAGAGCAGACCATAGACTGTGGAACAGACGCAGGATGGCAGCAGGAAACAGTTGCAAAAGGAGGTGGGGGCTTAGCAGATCGGAAGTGTTTCTTGATTGGTTGGATGTGGTGACGTTTCATGAAAAAGTCGCCGTGTCATTTTCTTGCAAATATCTGACATAGACATCTGATCAGGGTGAGATTTTTAAATGTTTTTAAAGTCACATACTCAATGTCTAAATTTATTTCTGCAAAGATGCAGAATTTATTTAAAAAAAAAAAAGTGTGATATTGTGAAGCTGTTTTCTCTTTTACTAAAGTGTAGATTATTATTGTGGTGGCAAAACTGTATTTTCAGCATTATTACACCAGTTTTCAGACTGACAAGATTAAAGGGATAGTTCACCCAAAAATGCAAACTCTGTCATCATTTACTCACCCATGTCGTTCCAAACCTCAATCAAACAGTTGGTGGTGCCCATTGACTTTCTATAGTAGGGGGGAAAAAATACTATGGAAGTAAATGGGAACCACCAACTATTTCATTACAAGCAATCTTCAAAATATCTTTTATGTTCACCATAAGAAAACAACTCCTACAGGTTTGGAACGACACGAGGGTGAGTAAATGACAGAATTTTAATTTTTGGGTGAACTATCCCTTTAATTGAGCATTAACACCATTAATGCATTTGTGCAAAACTGCATACATTTTTGAGACAGTTTAGGTCTAGACAATTAGGATGAGGTCAACATGTAGACTGCTAAAGGAATTAAAAATATATTTAAAAAAAAAAATCAGAGACCAGACTTTGTTATAATTTGACAGAAAATGTTTATTTCCCCATTCAAAGAATAAAAAAAAAGTGATTAGTGGAAAACAAGTCTACATCCAAACTGAGGAGTGGGAAGGGTGAGGAAAACCTAATAATGCTTCAGCAGACTTTCTGAAAATCATAAGCTAAATGCATTTCTCCATCGCAAAATGTCTAAATTAAAATCAAATAAAATTCTTTAAAACAAAAAGAAAGCAAAAGGAAAAACTTTTAAAGTCTAAAAAAAAATCTTTGTGCACGTGCACAAAACAAAATATTAAATAAAAGTATATTAAACACTTAAACAAAAATACTTAAATCAATTTTAAATAAAATTCAAAAACTAAAAAAAAAACTAAAAAGGATAGGGTTTTGTTTGAACACCGGTCTGCTTGGCAGCATATTGTTATTACAGTAACAGGAACAAATGCATCAGTGCATTTATCATTTAGAAACTGAGGTTTTTCCATTTGACAGTTTTAGATAACGAATTACAAATATTTATAAATACAGCATGATTTTAGAATCAGACTACACAACTTACTTTTTTTTTTAAGGTTAAACTTGTTCTTTTGAATTAAATTTCTAACAGGGTTGCTTACCAAATCTGTGAAATACCTCTAAATGTTAAAAACTAAAAACCCTAGAGGGTGGAGATGAGATTGTCAGAGCTAGTGTTTAATGATGAGAGAAGAAACCTTAAGATGCAACTGCCATTGATAGAGATGAACATGCATATTGCTTAAACAGGCATTTAAAAGCACAACTGTTAAAACACGATCAAAACAACTAAAAATCCGGGAAAAGATTTGGGAGACCTTTTCTAAATTCCAAGCCCCATCAACATAGAATGACATACTTCAAATTACATTATTCTTGAAATCAAATGTCATTTTACTATTTTAAGTTAAGCGGGACTCACTAACACTGCCCTCCTGGAGAATCTTACCAAATTACATGCCATTGACGCAGATTAGTTTGCTTTGCTAAAATTATACTCATTGTTAAATTTAAATTCATTAAAGAAAAATCGGTTTCTCTCATGGTAATTAATTAGATTACCATGTACAAAAACAGCCTTCATAACTTCACTAGATTCCCATCTTTGAGGGGGAACCAGACAGTCCTTATAAGAGAAAGTGCATATCAATAACACCACTAACTAAGGCATTTTAGTTATTAACTCCCTAGAATTCATTTTAAAAACAGCAGAGGCAAACACTCGATCTCTACAGTGAATTCTTGGTGCAGGCTTTCTGATATCAATCTTAACAGTACGTTTGCAACACAAAAGGAATAATAATAATGCTTAAATACAGACTACAGCGATCAATTGGGAAAAGGATTACTTCATCAAGAAACCTCAGTGCCCTTCCTGCTATGCACGTTTTAGTTAAACAAAAAGAGGAAGCATTACGTGAACATCAAATCAGCAATTCTATTATGGTTTCTTTACAGGCTGCAGCAGAATTATCAGCAATAAATGAAATAAGCAGTTTCTTCATGGAATGAAAATATAGCTTGATGTAATCTGGAGTTGTGGAAAGTAATTAAGCAGGCAGAAAATGCAGAAATATGTACTTATAAATTACCAGTTAAACGAACAACTTTTAAAGTGACGGTACACCCAAAAATGAAATTTCTCCATGAAACAAAAAGTGGAAAAGTGACTCTGTAAGAAAAACCTATGCTGTGTACAATCACAAAATAATAATTATAATAATGAGACTTTTAGTGAATAACTACATTTTAGCCAGTTTCTCACACAGACCTTTGCATGGCTTCAAAAAAAAAAAAAAACTGTCCTAAAATTGTCCTATCAGCAGCGCTATAATGCACTTTTTGTTATATATGTAAAAGTACAATTGCGCCATTTAACATCTTAAAGATATATACTTGTTTTGATTGACATGAGGATGAAACTTTTTATTTTCGGGTGACCTGTAGCTTTAAGAAAGCATTTTGTTCAGGCACAGTCTGCCGCTTGTAGCAGATTTTGTGTGTGTGCTTTTGGCATCTAGCCGAGAAGCCAGGCTTTGCAAAGGCTGGACTATTGAATGGCATCATTTTGTCCAATAAGCAGCTGGTGAATCTCGCCTGAACGATCCCTCCCTCCCAAATCAAGATCCCTGAGCTTCACGATTCATTCCCATTCTGAGCAAGTCAGAAGCCAAACAGTGACCGTAAAAAGGTTGATTTCACATGAACGCTCTTTCAAATCCTCTTTCGCAGAGCTGGAGGAAGCGGGATCGCTCCAGATGACAAACAGTCACACGTCTTTGGCTCTAACAGCAGGTAGTTCCCACAAACAGACATGGATGAGTTCCCCAGTAACCCTCCCGTAGATTTGATCTGCAAATAACAAAAATGTGTTCAAACCATGGTCAAAGCTGCTTTTGTTTGATGTTTTAATTTATTCTCACCTAATAGTTGGTTCCCATGTCAGCAGGGGCGGCGTCTACACACCATAGCAGGCTGAGAGCCTCTCCTTCAGCAGCGGAGGAAACTGTTCAGAGAACTGCTGCCAGTTATCCTCACCGACCTGATCCTTGAAGCCATGCAAAATCTAGACGAGAAATGGATCAGTTCTGCTGAAGCATAGCAGGTAAGTGTGCTTCTATCTTGACCAACTGTGAAGCCATCTAATCAAAGATGTTAGTTACAGAAGAGCATGTGTACCTTGTAGAACATATCTCTCAAATCGTCTTTTGGATTCACCCAAGAGGCCACAGCGTCACAGAAAAAGATGAAGTCCTGCATCCAAAAAAAAAAGTTCCATTGAAGCCGAACTGTAACTTTCAGCTCAACAACTCGATTTATCGTTTATGTTTTTAGATTTAATAAACTATATTTCTATTTTATGGTAGTTAGTACTTAAGAAAATGTAGAGAGAAAAAATAAATACATTTCTGATGTTGTTAAAGTATGGAACTTTTAGTCTAACAACCCAACTTATTATTTAGATTTTAATTATAAATTACATCAATGTTTATTTTAGGGTAGCAAGTGCATAAAGCAGATGACAAATTATTTTTATATTGCTTTTTTACTGATATTGCTATATTAGTATAAATGTCATTACATTTATACATAAAGGTTATAAATTACATGCAACCTTTTAATTACAAACTATTAAATGATTAATTAGAAGTTCAATGAAGTTAAATTAAAATGTATCAATTTACTTTACATTGTGAATGTCTTACAGTTCATATCTAGTGTGATTTTATTGTAATGATTGGGTACATAGATTTTGGCGTGTCCAATAAATATATAAAATCAAATAAATATGAAAAATACATAAATCAGTTTTTAATTTGGATAACAGATTTGCTCTTGAATGATTTCCCCTTGTATCCTCTCACCTGTACAACCCCTCCAGGATTTACCCCAATCATTACACAAATGCCCCTGAAGGCCGAGTCTTTCTCTTCATTGTCCCGAATGTTTCTAAGTGATGTGCACCTAGGTTTAAAAAAAAAAAAAAAAAGGTATGTTTAGAAAGTTTAGTAGATTTTTAGTGTGTTGCACCTAAAAGGAATAAATTAAGCAAAGTTTAGATCTAATCAAGGATATGTTGATATGGGTTTTATTTTAAATCGAGCTGTATTGCATCACTTAAAGGGTTAGTTCACCCAAATAGCAAAATTATGTCATTAATGACTCACCCTCATGTCGTTCCAAACCCGTGAGACCTCCGTTCATCTTCAGAACACAGTTTAAGATATTTTAGATTTAGTCCGAGAGCTCTCAGTCCCTCCATTGAAGCTGTGTGTACGGTCTACTGTCCATGTCCAGAAAGGTAAGAAAAACATCATCAAAGTAGTCCATGTGACATCAGAGGGTCAGTTAGAATTTGTTGAAGCATCGAAAATACATTTTGGTCCAAAAATAGCAAAAACTACGACTTTATTCAGCATTGTCTTCTCTTCCGTGTCTGTTGTGAGAGAGTTCAAAACAAAGCAGTTTGTGATATCTAGTTCGCGAACGAATCATTCGATGTAACCGGATCTTTTTGAACCAGTTCACCAAATCGAACTGAATCGTTTAAAACGGTTCGTGTCTCCAATACGCATTAATCCACAAATGACTTAAGCTGTTAACTTTTTTAATGTGGCTGACACTCCCTCTGAGTTCAAACAAACCAATATCCCGGAGTAATTCATTTACTCAAACAGTACACTGACTGAACTGCTGTGAAGAGAGAACGGAAGATGAACACCGAGCCGAGCCAGATAATGACTCATTCACGAGTCAAGAACCGTTTCTGTCAGATGCGTCCGATTCGAGAACCAAGGAGCTGATGATACTGCACGTGTGATTCAGCGTGAAGCAGACTGACATACAGAGCGCATGAACCGAACTGATTCTTTTGGTGATTGATTCTGAACTGATTCTGTGCTAGTGTTATGAGCGCGGGTAAACCGAAGGCTTGAATCAAGGGCAATCATCACCAATGACGCCATTACGTCGAGCGCAAAAGAACCGGTGAACCAGTTTTCTTCAACCGGTTTATTGAATCGAACTGTCCGAAAGAAGTACTGATGATCTGAAAACCGATGCAACCGGTAGTTTTTGCTATTTTTGGACCAATGTATTTTCGATGCTTCAAAAAATTTTAACTGACCCTCTGATGTCACATGGACTACTTTGATGATGTTTTTCTTACCTTTCTGGACATGGACAGTAGACCGTACACAGCTTCAATGGAGGGACTGAGAGCTCTCGGACTAAATCTAAAATATCTTAAACTGTGTTCTGAAGATGAATGGAGGTCTCACGGGTTTGGAACAACATGAGGGTGAGTCATTAATGACATAATTTTGCTATTTGGGTGAACTAACCCTTTAATTTTAAACCCAGATTAACATATCGGGAATTAGGATTAAAACCTTCTAAAATTAATTTAAGAAATTATGGATTCGCCATTTTAAATAAACGGCAATAATGTCTATATTATTCTTTATTGACTAGCAAACACTCTCTGACAAAAGTATCTTATCGATAAAGGAAACTTGTAAATTGTCAGGTATATTTATAAACCGCTACACAGAGAGACCATTGGATTACACGGCTGATCAAGCAGGCAATGAAAACATTAATGTTTATATTATCAATTAATGGAGTATTGCATTATGGTTTAAATGTAAACTTGCTTATTTTTAAACAAGGTTTAAAGATTGGTGCAACAGAATTATTAGATAAACCTAGGTTTATTCCAGATTTAAGATGAATCCTTATTAGTGCATCCCACCCTCTGTAAATTGTATTTAAACAGAACTAGTTCACACATAAGAGGCATGCAATGGTTTATTCAACAGCTCACCAGGGGCGAATGAACTGTGGCAACAAGGGGGCAACTTCCTGTGGACACACATATCCGAGCCGACCAATCGTAATGGCTGTTTCACCAAAAAATAAAAAAAGTACAAAAAAGGGACATGAGTGCGTTTCAAAGTTTCAAGCTAAAAACATTAGCTGCAGTCAAAGCTCCAGAAATCAGAACAACACTTCACACAGATAATTTACCCGTGTTCTCCAGCAGAGTTTTGGGTGTATTAGGTCTGTTGATGATCTCCACAAGGTTATTGAGAACCAAGGCCACAAATGGCTGCATCTCCATACCTGGGAAAACACCAGACACATAAAAGTTTAAAGGCTCAGATATGCAAAAAACTGCGCCGTAGTCAATATACATCTATGAGAGTGCATAAACACCCACCCATCTGCATGGCGATCTCTCCGATGGCCCATGTGGCATTGTTACACACAGATATGAACTCTGGGTTGAGGTTGAGTCCCAGGACAGGTATGAGCTCAGCTAGAGAGGGTAAACGGACACCAATGACAAACTGACCAGCACAACACACACAGAAGCAACAGCTAGCATGAGAAAGCAGCTCTCCACGCGTCTCAGCCTGCACTCAGTAGGAGTCAAAGGGCACAGCTCACCGATGCAGGGCTTCACGTGAAGAAAACACGCCTTAGTCAGGTCTCCCAGCAGAGCAAACGAACTCTGACGCACTTCTGGCATGGTGTCCTTTATAGAAGAAATAAAGCTTTTAGGCCTTGCTCATACAGCACACACATAGATTTTCTGCATTAAATTAGTGTGTTATATATATATATATATATATATATATATATATATATATATATATATATACACACACACACACACACACACACACACACACACTGTCAGAGAGAAAATAAATACTTCAGTATTAAAATATTAAATTAAATTTTTTAATAATATTTCAAATGTGTTGATTTAACCATGCCTGCATGCACTGGAAGAGCAGGGTCATGATGTTGCTGCGGGTGACCAGCTGTTCTACATGAGGTCCGAGTCCCTCGGCCAGACCGCTGAGCAGATCAAGGGCCACAATCATGAAGTCTTTATCAGGGGCCTCGTACTGGTCAGGGTGCTGGTTATACATCTGCAAGAACAACAAAAAAACATCATGATCTGGAGAATGAATAAAAACGACTACACGCTGTAAGCGGTTCATCCTGCACTGACCATGGCTTGAGCGAGGTTCTTCTGCACCAGGGTGACACAGCGCTGGTAAACTGGTTCACAGTAGGGCAGGAAGCCGCTCTGTAGTGCTGTGGCCACCGAAGACAGGCACTAAAACAAGACAAAGTAACCAATTCCTTAAGACACTACAGTTTTTGAAGTAGGAACATCACAGAATTGGCAGAACTAGTTTACCTCCAGCAAAGGGAACAGATCCTTGTCTTCATCTTTTAACTCATTCCACTTCTGAATAAGAGGGGGCATGAGCTTCTGGATGTATTCCTGTGAAACCAAACGGTCACATGTATTTATGCTTCTTGAGCATTTTCATCTTTAAAACCTCAAAGCCCCAGTGATCTCACCGGCTGGTTAAGATGGTGTCCGACAGAGTCAGCGAGGGTCCCGATGGCGTCGTAGAGGATCAACAGGTTCTTGTGCTGGTACTTGCTGAAGGCAAACACCAGTGTGTCCAGAATGAAGCTCAAGTAGGGCACCAGCTCTGTACAGGCCTCCTCTTCCAGAGTCGCAAATGCACTGATAAAAGGAAAAACCCAAGGATTAACTAACATGTCTTCTGAAAGACCATCCAGACTGAAAGACGACTTGTTTAACAGGTTATCTCAGCAGGGAAGCAACTCCAAATCAATCTATAGTGGTTAGCTAGTTTGTGTTTAAGAGGGATTTTAGGCACTTTATAGACTAATCAGTTAAACCAATGTGAGACTGCTAAACCATTGTAAACCACCTTAGCTGGTTTATTATACCTAAATTCCATTGTTATTTAAGCATTTATATACTAATACAATATTTAGCCTTAATATTTTCAGTTTAATTTTTAATTCTTAAGCGATCTTGTCATTTTTGTCCGTTTTTCTATTTAGCTTTTAGTCACTGTAGTAGTCTTTAAAAAAAAATTACAATTAGAAATGATGCCATGGCATCAGAGGTGGAAAGTAACGAATTACATTTACTCGCGTTACTGTAATTGAGTAGCTTTTTTGTGTACTAATACTTTTTAAAGTAATTTTTTTAATCTGTAATTTTACTTTTACTTAAGTATATTTTGTTTGAAGTATTGTACTTCGCTACATTTTAAAACACATTAATTACTGAGTAAAAAAATAAATAAATCGCTCCCTGGAAACTACGTCAGTAAATAATGGGCAGGAGGGCAAACTGGCGCTAAAATCAAGGGAAAGATGCAGACGGACAAAACAGGCGTTAGTGGTGCAGACACCGCTGAAAACGAAACCCCGTCATATTCTGAAGTTGAACTCGAAGGAAATGAAGTGAACCCATGGCCATATGTATGCTCTATTATGCAGTGTAAGCTGTACTTGCCTAGGAAGACCAAACTAGCAGCTTATAAAATCTCGACAAGATATCAACCCTTCGCAAGAAGAGGTAAGCTAAATAATTGCATCGTTGCATTGGTGGTTAAAATGAAGCTTTGACATTTTAACAAGAGGTTTTGCACAAATTAGCTAAAAAGACCGTGGTGAGGAGTGTGCTATTTTTGTTTTAATGATGTGCGCGCGCATTTATAGTGCGTTCTTTCACTGTGTGATTCAGTCTCCTAAAATGCATTTAGAATGATCACAGAATTGAAGATATAGGGGCAGAAAATTCACATATTTATATAATTTCATATATTAAATCAAAATCACACAAAGAATGCCATCTTTTCCTCCAAAAATCATCATGAATATATACATACATATATATAACAGTTCAGTAAACAAGTTAATTAAGAGACTTGCGTTTTAGACACCATATTGCCTTTTTAGCTCTATTTCTACAACAGAAAATAATTCCAAACACAGCCACCAAAGCACAGTTTTGCGTCTCTGAGCAACGTGACAGTGTTTCGTTCCTGAATGAATCAACCGTTTAAATGATTCGGTTCAATCGCAATGACTCACTTATTAACAGTGACTTGCTGACACATACTGGCCATTTTAATTTCACATTTAAAGATTTTTTTTTTATAATTAATTTCTTATCATTTCAAATGAGTATTCAACATTTCATGTCTTGTATATCAAAACATTATTCATGCATTTGTAACTGCAGGTTAAATGCATTCTTGTCCTGCACTAAACAGTGTAATACATCTAAATTCCACTTCCAATGAATCTTCTGCATTTCCTCTGCATTAAAAGATGAGTTTGTTGATAATGATTTGCCTGGTAACAGCCCAAATGTTTTATTATTCTAAATAACTGATTCCTTTAATTAAAAACAACTAGTTTGAGATTAATAGACCTATCCCAGGGGTGTCAAACTCAGTTCCTGGAGGGCCATAGCCCTGCAGAGTTTAGTTCTAACCCTGCTCCAGCACACATATCATGTAGTTTTCAAATAAACCTAAATGATTAGATTAGCTGGATCAGGTGTGTTTAATTAAGGTTATATCTAAACTGTGCAGGACTGTGGCCCTCCAGGAACTGAGTTTGACACCCTTGGCCTGTCCCATTTTGACTCCCTCCCACTGTTAAAATGTAACTAAGTAATTTTTACTCTGAGTAAATTTTAAATGAGCTACTTTTTACTTTTACTTGAGTAGATTTTTAGACTGGTACTTTTACTTGTACTTAAGTAAAATTTCATTAATGTAATGGTACTTTTACTTGAGTAGAATATTTTTGTACTCTTTCCACCTCTGCATGGCATCATGGTGAAATCAGTTAAAGCTGACGTTAATCTAATATTTTATTGAAGCTTTGTTTTAGTTAATGATTTTAGTTAACACTTAAATGTATCAAAATACATCCAGTTTACCAGTTAAAGGCTGCAAGTGTCATACGTGGTCAGACAGGCACGTTAAGATCAGTTATTTAGGTCTAAAGGCTGTATTTTCAGGTCAAACACACCTGCAGGCCGCCTCTTGAACCCTCTTGTTGCTGTCGAGGATTCGTTTGAGCAGCTCAGTCATGAGGGGTTTGAGATAGGAGTCCGGCGGCTGGCTGACCACCCAGTGTGCATAGCGGCTCAGAGTCCAGCAGGCAATGGAGCGGACCAGTGCTTTCTTATCACTGAGACACTGGATCAGGTGAGGAATCAACTCCGGCAGGTACAGAACCATATCCTGCATACAGCCTGAGGACAAGAGAGAGGAGGGGCTCAGAAAGGTCATTTCCCATACAAACATTGGTTTTCAACAAGGATAAGAACTGTTTTTTGAGCTCCACATCAGCATATCAGAATGATCTCTGAAGGATCATGTGACACTGAAGACTGGAGTAATGATGCTGAAATTCAGCTTATCACAGGAATAAATGATAATTGAAAAAACGCTATTTTGAATTAGAATAATATTTCACAGCATCACTGTTGTTTGCTGTACCATTTTAGACAAATAAATGCAGTTCT
Source organism: Carassius carassius (assembly GCF_963082965.1). Lineage (NCBI taxonomy): Eukaryota > Metazoa > Chordata > Actinopteri > Cypriniformes > Cyprinidae > Carassius > Carassius carassius. The sequence goes on from NC_081763.1 coordinate 7,186,832, forward strand.
TATTGAGCATGAGACTCAATCAAATCAAAAAAATCTTACCAACCCCAAATCCTAATGTTATCCATAGAACACAATTTTCTTCATATGCATGGAATATGGAAGTGGAAATTACCAAAATAATAACAATGACATCATGTAATTATATTTAGTGTATAGTTGTAACTTGCCTTAAAGTAACACTCCGACTTTTTGGGACTTTAGCTTATTAACAGTATCCCCCAGAGTTAGATAAGTCCAAACATACCTTTTTTATTTCTGTGCGTTCTGTAAGTGTTATTTGATGCACCCACCGCTAGCCTAGCTTAGCACAAAGACTGGATGTAAATGGATACTGGTAGCATAGTAATCCCAATAAGTGACAAAATAATGCAAACATTTTCCTATTTACATGTTGTGATCTGTATAGTCACAGCGTGTAGAAATAACAAGGCTATATGAGACAGAGAGCATTTCTAATCGTATAAATACTGGGAACTATATTCTCACTAGGCGTAGGAGCACAGCTAACGTTACTTGGGCGGAGTGGCTACTTGGGCGGAGTGATTAGCGCAGCACCCGAGACCGTAAACAAAACAAACGTGACTAACTAGCTAGACGTGACTCGTGATCATGGCTTACTTTGAGGAATTGTCAAACTCAAAGGAATTTTACTGTGTATCAAACCAAGATCCAGAACCATATAGTTTTGAGCCAGAATACACAGACGAGGAGTTACAAACTTTGGAAGCTGTCAGACGAAGGGAGAATCAGAACGAACACGGACTGGTGGTGTAAATGTGGAACATGCCAACCTATGCATACAGAAACCGAGTGCCTTTGTTGTAATGAATGGGACCGGGTATTGCCATCAATGTCAAGGCTTGATGACAATCAAAATATTTGCGTCACTACCACAGAAGATTTCTCTGCCCTAATACACCCGGCAGTTGTCTTTTTTTTCCCATTGTGACAAGATCAACTGGAAGAAACGCCCCATGCCGAGTGAACCTAATGGTCAGCTGTCCACCAAGTAAGTGATTTTGTTATAATGATCATTCATAGTTCAATGAAATTGTAGTATAGCCATTGCATACAGTGTGTCACAATAATAACAATAAAGGGGATACACAGAGCCCCGGAATAAAACGGAATATTACATTAGCATGGCACTGTTACAGTATGGCTAATGTTAGTCATCTCAAAACATAACGGAACACTTACCGCAGCAACAGGTGATCCAATTTGTCCTGTCTTTATTATCGATGGGATGGCTGTATCCTTTAGCACGTTTCATGGTCCGTGTGGCAACTTGCATTTTTTCTAAATAGTCGTCTACAGTAAAATGTTCAGAGCAAACGAAATACTTCGTGATGGTGTTTACAGGTGTGTTTGGATCTATTTCCAGAGCAAGTAGCCATCGATTCATCAGGTCAGCGTTTGTGGTTGGAATTCTATGAAACATCATAGTAATACCTGGTCTCCCCTGTTTATTGTCGCAGTTCTTTACAATACAGCGAACACCCATGATTGTACACTATAAATCTACTATCTAGTAATTGCTGACTCTATTACCCCAGCTCTGAGCAAACTCTCTTCTCCTCACCACGGCGCGTCTCGGGTGCTGCGCTAATCACTCCGCCCAAGTAGCCACTCCGCCCAAGTAACGTTAGCTGTGCTCCTACGCCTAGTGAGAATATAGTTCCCAGTATTTATACGATTAGAAATGCTCTCCGTCTCATATAGCCTTGTTATTTGTACACGCTGTGGCTATACAGATCACAACATGTAAATAGGAAAATGTTTGCATTATTTTGTCACTTATTGGGATTACTATGCTACCAGTATCCATTTACATCCAGTCTTTGTGCTAAGCTAGGCTAGCGGTGGGTGCATCAAATAACACTTACAGAACGCACAGAAATAAAAAAGGTATGTATGTATGGACTTATCTAACTCTGGGGGATACTGTGAATAAGCTAAAGTCCCAAAAAGTCAGAGTGTTCCTTTAAACCATTTTTGTTAAATCCAAATAACTTTAAATCCACAGTGTGTTCATCTTTATACATTTTGCCTTTTAAAAACATTTGCTATTAGTGTTAATACCTTCCCCAAAAAACAAAACTTAATTTGCGTTTTTTGTCTCCATGATTTTCCTTCATGACGTTTTTTCAGGGAACACACATACTGGTAAAAAAAAAATGTATAGACTGAATTTATAGCAAGTCGCTTTGGATAAAAGCGTCTGCTAAATGCATAAACATAAATGAAAAAAATACCAGCCTTAATGGAACACCAATTTATATTTTTACAAGTGACTTTATTAAACTGCATAAACAAAATTGAATTAAAAACGAACTGTCAAATGAATTGTCACACTGCAGTTAAAAACAAATTATTGCAGAAGTCTTAAATGGTAGGCAGCACGCAGACAGAGTGCACATTCTTGCATCCAAATCAGAACAAAGGGCAGATTTAGCACATTCATTCCCATACCTTCAGCGATGGCTCCCAGCACCAGGATGCCAGACTCTTTAACCACCCAGTCCGAGTGGAACAGCAGCTCCTTCAGCACTGGAAGCAGGTGTGGCAGCAACTCATCCCGAAACACGTTTGCCAGGACATCAAGAGCAGCCGCTGAACACTTACCTGCAGAAGAAATGCACATAGGATTAGATGTTTCTTCAAGCACCCCTGGAACTGTAAGCTTTGAAAGCTTTTTGTGGATCAGACAGTATGAATACTTGAACATCACTGACATTCATGACACTGTGTGTAATCATCTCCACTGAAAACACCAAGTACGTGAGCAAACCTTGATATCTGCTTACAAAAACAGGCAATATTTCACCAGCATCAGGTTGGTTCCTCATAAGTAGGGCCCTATGAAATCCTCTTCATATTTATCCATATTCTGTTTTTTTTTTTTTTTTTCGTTTACATTTTTCTTGATTCCGTTTATTTCAATTTAAAATTTTCTGGACTCAATTTTAAATGATAAAAATCTAATTTTATTAATCAAAAACATGTTTAATTAAAATCATGAAATGAATACACTTATATCAACTGATTAAAAATGCAACAAAAATTACATGTTTAGGGCCCTATGAAATGTTTTTGTTCTCACCTTATTTTATTACAATTAAATGTATTAAATTCTGTTTTTCTAGCATGTCAAATTTTTTAAATGCATAAAACAACTTAATTTATTAACATTTATTTTTACAATAACCTTATGAATTTTGTATTTAAATTTTTCTAGTTATCAAATAAAAGGCATGAAACATTTATTTTTTTAGGCAATGAAAATTAAACAAATGTATTTTTTTGGGTTTGGATTTACTATCAAAATTAAAACATGGAATAATTATTGTGCAATTATTCCTTAAAAAATGTTAATTAACGTTTTAATTTTATTAGTAGTCTTAGTAGTCTTACGTACATTCTACTGAACATAGTAATATATTTCTATCACAATGTCATCAAATTAAACCAAACTTTTATTTTGAAGTTCTGTATTAATATGATATGATGTTAGTTTTACTCAAATGAAACTGTAAAATGCTTATGACGTTCTCTCAGAGAAATTCCGTGACACTCCATGTTATACAGTAAGCTTCATTTTTATGACTGGATTACACGATTTCGTCCGCATTTTCCACATCACGGAAATCATAGGGCCCCCGGCCCTATATAAGACACTTACGTAGATTCCAGTCAGATAGACTGTCGTCGTCGTCATCATCATCCTCATCACTCTCCTCTCCTTCCTCGCCTTCATCACCCTCGTGTCGAAGGGTGACTGTACGAGACTTGTGAAAGCGTGGCTTTATGTCCTGCTCATTGTCCGGCACGGCCTCATCTTCCTCCACGTCACCCTACACAGGAAGCAGAAGGTCAGCGTGATGAGACAACTGCCAAAGCTGGACACCAATGACTGAGTCAAAGGCCTTGGGTCAGACAGTATGAATACTTGAAAATCATGGAGAAAATCAGGGATAATGATATCTTCACACCCGAGGCCATGCTGCTGTAGAAGTTCTTGTGAAGTGAAGTAAAGTAACTAACCTTTAACAAAATGATGTCAATCTCCGAGTACTTCATCCCGTTCACCAGAACAGGAACCAGTCTAACAAATTAAAGGAGGTTAAAACTGGACATCAGGATAATTGAATGTATAGATGGATGTGATGCAGTCATTGGAGGATTAAACTAATAATAAGAGTCTCTGACAATTGAGCAATGCATGATAAAAAAATAAAATAAAAAAAAGCTGTTTTTGCTATGTAAATGTCTTCGGTTTAAATTATTTTTAAAGAAAATAAAAAGGCAAAAAAATGTAGTTAATAGTAATCATAAATAATGTACAAACGTGCTTTTATTGCAGTTATTTTAAATGCCTTAAAATGTATAAAATGAAGGGAAAAAGCTAGCAAATGCTAAAATAAAGTAATACTAGGTATGTAACAACTCTATACTGATTTCATGATTCGAGTTTCTAACGATTTTGTTTTATTAAAATTAGATTTAAGACAAATTATAAACAAAAGGTGTCTTTATTATTGCTTTGACAAAATGCACATTTCTTTGTGATACAAATGTCACATAAGAAAACTAAAAATTTTTTTAAAACAAACTACAAATTTCATCCAATAAGACAAAAAATCTTTTCATATAAACAAAGGCTTTGTCTGTGCTCTTTCCATTCAAAATTAGAGGCAACCACTGCATTTGAATCACAATCCAAACAAAGATGCTGAATACATCCAGCATGAGCAGTTTTTAAATTTAAATTAGATTGTATCATTTGAAATTTTAAAACAAAAACAGAATGCGCTGACTTTAGTTTGGTGAAACTACGCTACATAAAACATCTGCACAAAACCGAAACAGCAGACGATCTGAATGAGACGCAGACTCACTCTCTGACAGCAGGTGGCGCTCATAGAACAGCAGTGATACAGCGTGTCCTTGGGTACCGCCATAAACAAAGCAGCGCAACTATGAACACTACATTAATATGCATTACAGAGGCAAGATAAAGATAAAATCTTTTCTAAAGACAGTCAGTTCCCTTTAGAGATATATTCATATAAACTCCACCCGCAAATTTAACGCGATTCATTTAACATCTGAACCGATTTGAACGAAGGGCTGGGTATCGATTCAGATGTTCCAGATCAAACAGGATCAAGTTATTTAATTTTTAAGATAAAATTATCATACAGTTTTACAAAATTTGCTGTAACATTGAGGCTACAAGCCTATGAACAATGTAGGACAACTAATACTGGCTTATTGGTGATAATTTTTTTATTTTGGGGTGAACTATGTCATCATTTATGTATGTTTTATTCATGTCTAATAATTTTTTTCTTCGGTTCCGCAGATTTGTAGTATTACTACAGCATTTCACCTCTGCATTACAAATCACGCAAATAGCTTCGTTCTTGTCCACAACACTATTGTCGTCGTCTTGCTTGCAAAATCTAAAATGCTTTCATACCTCTGACTTTTTATGTGAAGGTGGTATCAACGTCGACAAAGCTCCTGAAACCGTCATTTTAAGCACAGTATGAATGACAGGTTCGCCTCTTGCTCCTTGGTAACATCGCACAAGGCAAATAAGAGGGTGAGATCTACTGGAGAAGACTAGTTATTAGTTAAACATTAATCTTACGTTCAATGTTTGCGGAAATATGGAAAAAAAATCGATTCGTGGCCTTTGAGAATCGATTTTGAAATCGACCACATTTTAACAAACAATTAATCGAAAAATCTATTTTTTTTACCCAGCCCTATTTGAACGGTAACAGATCTGAACCAATCTTCAACCGGTGTGCGGTGAATCATTGCTTCCCTAAGAAATACAGTAGAATAAAGTTACATAAATGAATAATAAATAGTTTAAAGAATTCAAAAGAATTTTTCCAGAGAACGTGAAAAAGCGCCAAGCTGCTTGTCAATATTTTGGACTTTGAAAAGCCTGTTGACTTTTGCCAAAGCTTTTTTTATTTTTTTACATTTGCTTCTTATTTATTTGGTTCCACAGTGCTTGCTAATTATGTTTTTATATATATATATATATATATATTTTTTTTTTTTTTATATATTTGTGTAAATTATTTTGTTTAGGCCTATAGCATGGTGTATTTTTATTCGGTTTAATAACAAGAGTTTAACTAATATAAGTGTGTTTGTCGTTTTACCGGTTTGTTGTATCCCTTCAAGCAATTGACGCGCGCAGGCATTTATAAGCTATTTAAAAGTGAAAGAAAGTGAAGAAAAGCAGAGAAACCCCCCAGGAGAACCCCACCCCCAGGTGATACCGGTATTACTGGTGTGTCACGTCGATTAACCGGAGGGAAATATTTCCTCCACGTCTCAACCCTACATGAAACTAACTTCAGCTTGTACCCCTGGCTTCTGCATATCACGTCACAGTTCAGGATGGTTGCTAGTGAAGGGTTTGGGACTGTGCATGTTTGTCAACTGAAGCAAATGCACTTTTGATTGGACTTCTATGAGAAAAGGGAAAGGTTACTTACTGTGCAAGATGTCCAGACAGGACGTCCTTACAGATGGGCTGCTCAGCCAGCGTAAGCCAGAACTCACAGGCCTCCAGAGCCACATTCTCATCCGGGTCCTGTGTGCGCTGCAGCATGTACTACAGAAACAGTTAACCTCATCAGCATCTCTGACTAGTCTAGATCTACACCACTTCTGAGTCATCAAGACCCAGTTCACCTCACCTCTACGATACTGCGCATGTGAGGGATGAGTCGGTCCACTCGCACCTCCAGCAGCATGACCAGAGCCCTGCACACGTTCTTCCGCACCTCTGACTCCTCATCTGCGGCCAGCACAAACAGACTCTGGAAAACAGCCAAGCCAGAAAACAGATTCAAATACTGCAGTTACAACATACCCATATTTGGACAGCAAAGGTTTCTCAATGGGAGCTAAGGCAAGGTAAACATTTACAGGGGCTAGTCTGTGATTTTATTGCATTAAATTCAAAATTATTAATATTTACCAAGCTAATTTTCAACTTTTAAAGGGACTGGTCAGTGATTTTATTATAGCCCGAATACATAAAGTCATAAAGTCTAAAAATTCAACTATTTATGACAAACACCAAGATTGTGTGACAGTAATTTAATTAGAAAAAAACTATTATGGTGTGCAAAAAATGTAAATATTTATAATATACCAATAATAAAAACTAATATCAATATTCGAAAGCAACAGAGTCAAACATTGACCCTACGTTTGTTTGTGTTTTATGGTGAGAAATTTATGGCTAAATAATATCAGGTTTTTACTATTTATTTTCGCTAAAAACACTGTATTTGCCTTAACTTGATTAAAATAAACTCTTCAAAAAAGTTAACTTAATATTTTTTTTAAAAAGCTTTAGTTTTCCCCATTGTAAATAAGAGTTTGCGTAACATTTTTCAAAAAAATAAATACATTAATGAATTTTTTTTTTTTTTTTTATTATCAAATAATAGGATATTTTTACACTGACCAAGCAACAACAGACATTTTGTTTACAGATGACAATCATGTGACTGACCACTTGACCTGCAAGTTCACATTTGATATTTAAATGAGGTGCCATGCAATTTACTTATTCAATCCATCGTGTTCAGACTGCAGGTACCTCAATAAAGGTGTCGATGTTGTCCATCAGGGCTTGTGCTCTTCCGATGATAAACTGGTTCACACAGGCAACAGCATGAGACCTAGACACACATGAACAACCGTAAGATTCCAGAACCACTTAATGCAACATAGGAAAAACAACTCCATCCATCCGTTCTCTCTCAGACCGACCTGATCTTGGGGCTGCAGTGTTTGAAGAACTGCAGGAACTTGGGAATCATGATGTTGAGGGGTCGGTTGAGAGCGTCACTGTCCAGGAGCTCAGATGAGTCCTCGCAGATCTTCTGTAAAGCTCCAAACGAGCCCTGTGTGCGAATGAGAAACTAAGATTGAGAGCCACACAACACGGGAACATCTCTAGATGTGAAACAAAGCGTCATGGCCACTTTGTCTGCATCTTGAATCATTTCCAAACACATTTTTGCATATGAAAATGTGCACAAAATAGAATGGGAAAAGCAGGATAAATGAGTGAGAGGACAAAGGCAGCTATGAAGAGCATGGAGGAAATGCGCGGACCTCACAGATGTTGTAGTCCTCTGAACTGAGCATGTTGCACAGCTGAGGCAGTAACTCTGGCCACGTCTGCAGCTCCCCTTTGGTGGAAATCGTTGTGATGAGGATACCTGAGAGACAGGAATTAGCACATTTCCTCATATTGACTGCAAATATAAAATTGCTCTATTTGCACTTGTTTTTCCTACATTGTGTCACCTCTGGCTTTTGAGAAAACTCAGGCAGACAGTGAAATGCAAGCATGAGTGAACCATGTCCACTAGGGCTTTTAGTCCAAACAAAGTGTGCATATTTGTAGGAATACTGATCTCTTTATTTACTGATACAGGGCTCCAGACTATTATTTGAGAGCAGTGGCTCCTGCACCATGAAGTTCTACAGATGGAAGCGCCAGTGCTGGGGGTATTCAAAATAAAGATCATTTAATCATGCAATTACTATTGATTTGCATTAATAAGTGCAGTTACTAATAATATTTCATGTTCACTTCTTGTTAATTTTTTTGTTTACCATTATATAATATCATGGGGTAGGAAGAGTAATTTGATCGCATCATGGATTGAAGTGGAAGGATCGTTTATAACTAAACCTGTAGACATTGCAAATTATTTTAATGATTACTTCATTGATAAAGTTTGTAAATTAAGGCAGAAAATGCCAACATCATACTGTGAGTCAACTTATTTATGTATATCAGAAGAAATAATGAATGATAAGAATTGTTCATTTAAATTTCGAGAAGTGACAAGAGAAGAAGTAAAACAACTATTATTGTCTATTAATAATGACAAGCCACCCGGTACGGACAACCTGGATGGAAAGCTATTGAGGATGGTAGCAGACCATATTGCCACTCCCATACATTATATTTTTAATTTGAATCTTGAGAGGAAAGTGTGCCCACAAGTGTGGAAAGAAGCAAAGGTAATCCCCTTAGCGAAAAATGCTCGTGCTGTTTTTTCTGGCTCTAATAGTCGACCAATTAGTTTGTTACCTGTTATAAGAAAAATTTTAGAAAAAATTGTATTTAACCAGATACAAGGTTATTTCACTATGAATGAATTGTTAAGCAAATACCAGCATGCTTGTAGAGAAGGACATTCAACTTGTACAGCTCTTGCACAAATGACAGATGATTGGTTACATTATATTGATCACCAAAATATTGTCGGAGCAGTATTATTAGATTTTAGTGCTGCTTTTGACATAATCGACCATAGTTTGTTATTAGGGAAACTCAAATGTTATGGTTTTACACCATCTGCATTAGCATGGGTAGAGAGCTACTTGACAGATAGAACACAGAAGGTGTATTTCAATGGAAGCTTCTCTGAGGTGAGGTCTGTAGCATGTGGGATTCCACAAGGGTCTTCATTAGGACCATTGCTTTTTTCTATCTTTACGAATGATCTCCCACTGGTCTGTAAAAGAGCTTCTGTGTCTATGTATGCGGATGATGTAACGCTTTATATGCCTGCACCAGCTTTAGAAAATATTACTGCAGCTCTCAACAATGAGTTGCAGATGGTATTTAATTGGGTCACTGATAATAAACTTGTTTTAAATTTAGCTAAGACTAAAAGTATTTTATTTGGAACTAAATGTTCATTAAAAACAAGGCCCATGTTGGATCTAGCACTAAATAATGTTGCTGTTGAGCAGGTACATGAAGTAAAGCTTCTTGGGGTAACCTTAGACTGTACTTTGTCGTGGTCAAGACATATAGAAGAAGTGGTGAAAAAGATGGGGAGAAAGATATCTGTAGTTAAAAGGTGTTATTCGTTTTTAAATCCATATTTAACTAAACATGTTTTGCAGACCCTAGTGTTATCACACTTAGATTATTGCTCTGTGGTTTGGTCAGGAACTACAAAGAAGAATTTAGGGAAACTACAGAAGGTTCAGAATAGAGCTGCTCGTTTAGCCCTTTGTTGTACAATAAGGGCTAATGTTAACAAAATGCACGGCAAACTCTTCTGGTTAACGGTTGATGGGAGGTTAAAAGCATCACTTCTTGGCTTTATAAATAAAATTAATTTATGGAAGACTCCTGACTGTCTGTATAGGCAACTTACTCTGAGTTCTAATGTACATACCTATCCCACGAGGCATGCCGTCATTGGTAAATATATTATTCCAAAATCCAGAACAAACTCAAAACAACGTACAGTGTTGTATAGAGCTATGGTTGAATGGAACTCTCTTCCCGGTCATATTGTTAAAACTCAAAATAATATTGGTTTTAAAAAACAAATAAAGGAATTTTTATGTTAGCTTATATTAGTATATAGAGTACATTGTATGTGTTTGTGTGTATGTATATGTGTATGTGTAAGTGTATATGTACATATATGTGTGTATGTATGTATATATGTATTTTATGAGAATTTGTTGTTTCAGTGGATGATTGAGCATTGGTTGTGTATGTTGGTAATATGTTCATTTGTGTATTGATTATGTAGTGTGTTTTTTATTCGTGTTATATGTTGTGTGTGGACCCCAGGAAGAGTAGCGGATGCATTTTGTTGCATCAGCTAATGGGGATCCTAATAAATAAAAATACAGCTCTGACAGTAAAGCACTATGCTTGAGTTAAGATGCATACAAAATGTACTTTTAACAACAGTAACAGGTGGAAAATCTACTTATTTAAAGAAAATGTATAATGTATAATGTATAATGTATAATATATATATATATATTTCACAATGGTATTAAATGTACCATTATTTTTCTAGCATATGGAACTGAACAACTTCAGTGATTGTGTGATTTAGTAGGAAATTGAAGAAAAGAATGAATGGATGTATTTTTATTAAAATTTTACACAAGTTTGTTTACCAAAGTATATTTTGTTCATCCCATTAAAAATAACATTCAAACTGGATCATCTTAGAGCTTTAAAGTGCTGAAAATAGTTGTGTGAAACGCTTGAAAGTAATTGAAAAGTGCTTGAATTTCTTTCTCAAAAGGTTGTACAAACCCAGAAATGAATGATGTAATCCATTCAACTATTTCTACCACACACCGTGGTTACAGTTAGCGTTACCACTTCTGGTTTCCTGAAGTATGTCAGCGCGCTTTATAACAGATTTCTGTGCAGAATTTGAATGATTCTCACTAGTTCTCGCAGTAACCTTATCATGGTGTGGTTAACTCGAACGCTTTTCACTGGATCTCGCAGCACTGGTGCATCTGTGCAGTAACAGTGACGTGAAATCAACTTTGGCTCCCGAGTGAAGCTGTTCTGAGCTCAGACAGGTTTGTTTGCGTCACAGTCCGAACTGATAAACAGTCCGTCACATCGACAGAAAAAAAAAAATGGTCGCAGTCTGGATCCCAGTGATCTCTTTTTATCTTTCACATATTTTTATATTTCTTTACACAGAATCATTTCTATTCATTTCCCACTGATTTATGCAATCTGACAAGCAATAGCTCCTTTTTTAATGTTCTACTTAAATATCATAAAATAATTAATAAAATGTTAATAGAATATTAATAGAATTATATTAAAATTTTCAAAAAGTTGAACATTAATTTTTTCATCCCTTACTAAACATGCCGCTCTCATGAGCGAAACACGAACGTTGATAGATGTCCCTCTAAAAACGTGATACATATGCGTTCTGTGTGAACGCCTTGGTTTCAGTTTTGATGTAAATATCTTCTCCACACTAATGCTCTCATTTTCTGCAATATACTGAAAGAACAACATAGCAGTGCCACATATAGTGGGCTCAACCGGATAGGCTAACGAAAGCATTAAAATGCAACTTACATCGTCTTCGCATTTCATGCACCACTGCCCAACGGCTGACGGAGACCAAAAAATCAAATGCAAGGTTTTTTGCATTTGAATTTTTTGTATTTTATTTGACGAATATTTGAAATTAGAATTTTTTGGACAGCCCTAAGTTGGATATGACCAGAATCCACATTAGATTGCATTCAGAATTAGTTACAAACACTTGATAGTGGTTTGAAGTGAGATTTGAGTAAAAGCATGGTATTAATTTTATAAATACTCTTATGTAGCTTGATGCTAATGTTAGATCTAATGCACTGGTTACCCTCCTGCGAATACGTTTCTTTATGTATTCAACCAGAAGAATTTGACTAAGATCAAAAGAAATTTGTTTGTTTTCTATAAAGGCACTTTATTATAAGTGAACATAGGATTTGTGGACCAGGCGTGGATGAAGATTTTCAGTTTCATGTTATGTTTATCTTCACCTACACTGCAAAAGGGCTCCTTATGTTGCATTTAATGTTTAACAGGTTTGTTTTGTTAATTTCACTTGACATTGTCATTTTCTTCCATCATCTAATTATTTGAACAGCTAAAATTAAATGCGTGTAAAAAGTGTTTGTTTCAGCCAGATGAAGGCTGGGTACAACGTGTGCACCAGATCAGGATGGTACCACCTCCGCTTCATTTACAGCCAGGAAAAACTCACCGATCGTGGCGCGGATGAGAGGAGAAGGGTCTCCGATGTTGTTTAAACATTCCTGCTTGATGAAGTGTGCAACCGCAGGAGGGAAGTTCTGATAGTGAACCTTCACGTTGTTCTTCAGTATCAGACCGCTGAGAGATCGAGTGGGCTCATCTGTAGAGCGTGAAGAAACTAATCAAATTCATACATAAAGACTGTCTAGAACCCTCATGGAACATATGCAATAAGAAGCTTTATGCAAAAAAAATAAAAAATTACCCAGACACCCACCTTCAGTTTTCAGCCTCGTCAGGACAAAGATAAGATAGTTGTTGAAATCAGGAAACTGGTTCAGCTGCTCCAGTTTCTGAGAGTTTGAATGAAAGAGAATCAAGACAGATGACATTAGCACATGGTTACTGTACTTTACTAATAAAGGTAAGTGACTGTACATGATTAGTCGCAGTTCAATATGTACATTGATGCTTCTTTGGTAAAGCAGATAAAATCTTTAATCTATAGACTTCTGAAATAAGAGACCCAGCCGATAATTATTTTCATGATAAAACATTAATACACTGTGGAAAATGCCTGACAACCATTCAGTGCTTTTGAAAACTGGCACATTAAGTTTACATTTGAATAAACAAGGCTGTAAAGTTACATAATGATATCAGGATTTCCATTCAATACATCTTTGTCAGACTGTTATCTGTAATAAAAAAGCTACTGATTCTCAATATCAGTATGGTCACCACCCGTACACCACAATTTCCCTGAGTTCTGTAAGTGGCAGGAAATATTGTGCTGTGTAGATGAGGATACCTCCTGCACAGCTCGCTGTGTGGCCGTGTTTGGAGACTGCGAGTCTTTCAGGAGATGCAGGACCTGCTGGAGGCCTTGTTCATCCGGCTGCCACTCCATCCTACGCACAGACCACAAAAGACACAATTAGATTCTCCTTCCTTACGTCTTCATACCTTACTTCCTCATATCAAAAGATTGCAACACCTTATGACTACAAAACAACTTTTTCTACTATGTGGTCTATGTACTTCTGCAGAGCCATTTAGTCCATTGCTAAGCTTCCAGGTATGTTTCATTCTCAATTTTAAGATTGAAGAATTATTTTTGTTTTTCCATTTCATTTACACATTTATACAGACTTATATATATATATATATATATATATGTGTGTGTGTGTGTGTGTTAAAATCGATCTACTACTTTAAAATAAAATAAAATAAACTTCATAAAAATGGCTTCTATTAGGGAATGTTTAAATCATTTAACCTTGTGATTATACTAAAGTGTTAAACGGTTTCGTTTTATAATCTATTCAACTTGTATAACTTTTTGCGCATTTAATCTACGAAAAGTTATTAATAACCCTGTACTTTGTGAACTGAGAACGTACGCGTGTAGTTTATGCGATTCAATAACAATTCTTGAAATCTGCATTAAGGGTCTGACTAAAATTGATTAACCCATATTTGACTTATTATTGTTCATTATTAAATAAAGACATCAAAGCATTAAGAAGAAAGCAATGCACATGGTCATCATGCCTGCATACCAGTCTGAGGCCTTGTCTTTCAATGCAGCTCGAAGACCTCAGACACGACCCGCATTAATAACCTTTATAATAACACCGGTACAAAAACAAAAACATCACGCGAAACTTCAAATCCTAAAGCAATAAGTAAAGGCTATTTAAGTCACCGAAAGCAGCATTATATTCCCACAAGAAGTGTATATCTTAGTATATGATCTAGCGTGCGCACTCGTTCTGATCCATGCTGCTAACTATTGCCTTGTAAAACTCACTCTCTCTTTAATATATATATGTATATATTATATAATACGTAAACACCATTAATGATGAAAACTCGGTCGTGTTCACTTACACATGCCGCGCGCAGAGGCCTATCGATCAGTTCGTGCAGCGTGGAGCTCGCGCTGCCTCTGCCTGGTCTCTCGCGCAATGGCACTTTCAAACACTTCCGCAGCGCGAGTGCTACAGTGAGGAAGTGACGATCTTTCGTCCAACGCATTGAACGCAACACTGTAGCCACTTAAAAAAAAAAAAAACACTGTAGCCACTTTCGGATAAACTGAATCTGTGAGGGATTTTACTGAAACAAAAATATGGGTAATGAGTCTGACATTGTATGTCTACGCACATGTTGATAGAAATTAAATCTATATAACTTTTTATTTTCTTGGATATTTGATTTTTGTTGTATCTTTACAATTTTTTTAAAGAAAGCAATATTTTTTTTTATTTTTTTTTATTTTTTTGCAAAAGTTAATGCAGTGGAAAATATATACGTTCAATTTGCAACAAATTGGCGCATTTAATAATATAAATTCAGCATTAAAAGAGGCAAAAAATAAAATCACAGCCAGATAAAGAATAAAATGTAAAGGTATAATAAATGATATAATAATACAATAAAAACGTTTTAATAAAAGACGAAACATCGATTCAGCCGAGAACCAGGTTCGTGACGTCACGGGAAGCGGCGCTTAAAGAGATATCGCACATGAGTCTTTAAAATCAAGTCTGTAAACTCTTCTGCTGCTCCTTTGTAAAGTTTTGTGAGTGCGCAACTGAGCATGTGCCGTTTTCTCCCCTTCTTTGAAGAAGAGTTGTTTGGTTTATTGTGTTGACTGTAACTGATCTTAGACTCTTTCTTGCTCCAGAACGGAGTTTTCCCCCTTTTACTCTTGTTTTACAATTTCAAGTTATTATATTGCTCATTGCAGCAGACATGTGTGCTTGGCAAACCTGTGTTTGATGCAAGAAAAGCCAAACTAGCCCCTTGAAATGGCCAGGATTTCCTGTGCCCCCTGCACACTTTTGCACTACCAATTTCTGTACTTCTTATCCTTGTGAACAAGGACAATGAGGGGTTCATTTACCAGTACATTTTACTGTGAGTCACTGTTGCTCTTCATATAATCATTGAGTCACTGAGATCTTGTCACACTGATAAAGGCAGCAAGCCAACACGTCTGTTATCGGTACTGTAGTGTTTAGGACAGGGATAGGCAACTCCAGTCCTGGAGGGCCATTATCCTGCAGAGTTTAGCTTCAGCCCTCATAAAAACTCGCCTGCCTGTATCTATCTAGTAATCCTGAAAACACTGATTGCCTTGTTCAGGTGTGTTTAATTAGGGTTGGAGCTAAACTATGCAGGACAGTGACCCTCCAGGACCGAAGTTGCCTATCCCTGGTTTAGGATATGCAGTAGTTAACGACAGTGATGTTTTACGACATTGACGCACAGTAGTACTCAGGCCGTCTTATGTTAGCACTAAGCCCGCGAGGGATGATGGCTGTCTGTGTAAGAACTGTCTAATATGTTGTCACAGTAAAGCATACTGAGTACATACGTCTGATTCCAAATGGGTCCGAGTTCAGTAAGACCACGCTGGACAAAATGGATACAAAGGTTTGAGAACTATATTACAGCAGTAAACATTACCGGAGATGCGAGGCAGAAAGCATTAATGCTGCACTTGGCGGGAGAGCGCGTGCATGACATTTATGACACGTTAGCAGCAGAGCAAGATAAGTTTGCTGATGTCAAGATGAAGTTAGGCACGTATTTTACGCCTAAAAAGAATGTCCAGTATCAAGTATATATATTCTGAAAAGCAGTGCAATAGCCGGGCGAGAACCTAGACACATACTGTACCAGACTACACATGCTAGCAAAGAACTGTGAATTTGCCGACGTGAACCATTAAATTAAAGCACAGCTGATCCAAAGCTGCAGTTCAACCAGGCTGCGTAGAAGAGCGCTCAGAGAACCCGAAAACAGCCTAGATGACCTTCTCTGTCGGGTCTCGGGGCTAATCACCTGCCTTTTGGTGTGTGTGTGTGTGTGTGTGTGTTGGGATGGTTTGACAGCTCACCGCGTCTGCCTGTTTGTGTTTTCCCCACCTCCCTTGCTTCTCCGTTGTTAACCTTAATTGCTTGCCACCTGTTCTCTATGTCCTTCTAATTTTTTCCCCTTTATTATTCCCTGCGTTTCTCTGTCTATTGTCAGACTGTTGTTATTCGTACCAATAGCTCCGATCATCTAGCAGCTCTTTGTACTCTCCTTGTCGTGTCTTGTCCTCAGGCTCCAGTGTGTTTAGCTGATTCCTTTGCCCTTGTTCTTACAAGCCTAGAGCTCCTAGTAGCTTCCAGCTGTTCATCCCTCCGGTTCGGCGGTTATACGTACTTCTGTGAAACGTGACTCATCTGCTTCTCATCCTGTCACTGCGAGTGAAACCTGTGAAATGTGACTCATCTGCTACTCATCCTGTCACTGCGAGTGAAACCTGTGAACCGTGACTCTTCTCCTCTGACTCCTCTGTTTTGAATAAAGCCTTGAGTTTACCCGCATCTGAATCCAGCCTGCTTTCTCCTGACAGAACAGTCTGACCAGATTATGGATTCAGCAGGATCTGATCCGCTTCGCTCGGCTCTCGTTCAACAGGGAGTGTTGTTAGGGAAGCATGCCACCCAGCTCAACACCACCGCACAGGATGTGGACGTTCTCAGTGCCCGAGTCTCCGAACTCCTCACACGGGTGGACGATCTTCAGCGTGAGGCAACGAGCCGGGGGCCCGTTCCTCACACCGGTATGTCACACGAGTCCGAACCCCATGCCAACAATCTGCCGGTCTACGATGGCGATCCTAACGCCTGTCAAGCGTTTCTCTCCCAATGCTCGCTGGTGTTTTCTCTGCAGCCCCGGCGTTACGCAAATGAAGAGACCAAGGTGGCTTACGTCCTTACACTCCTCTCTGGCCGTGCCCGCGAATGGGGAATCGCCGTATGGAGATCGCGGGCTCCTTGTTGTGCCACCTTCGCGGATTTCAGTCTAGAGATGGCCAAATTGTTTGATCGCTCTTCTCAGGGTGACGAGGCGGCGGCCCAGTTATCACTGCTGTCACAGGGGAGGAGCTCCGTCACTGACTATGCTATCCGTTTCCAGACTTTAGCTGCGGCATGCGGCTGGAATGAGAGCGCGCTGCGCGCTCGTTTTCTTGAGGTGTTGGATTTCGCCATTTCGGATAAACTCGCGGCCATAGAGCTCCCGCGGGAATTGGATAGACTCATTAGTCCCGCGCTCCGTATTGAGGGTCGTCTCAGCCGGCGCCGCAAACAACGGCAAACACCCGCCCCGTGGCGCCACCTAGAGTCCTCCTCTGCCAGTTCAGCCGGCCGACAGCCCTCGGAGGAGGAGCCCATGCAGTTGGGTCGTCTACGGCTTACACCACGGCAGAAGCAGGAGCGTCTGTTGTCGGGGGCGTGTCTATACTGCGGCAAGGGAGGCCACATCACCCTTCAGTGCCCGTTAAAAGCCAGGGCCCACCAGTGAGGCGGAGAGTCCTGGTGGGCACGGTTCTCAGCTCAATCTCTCCTGCAGCACTCACTCAGCTGCCGTTCCAACTCTCCTTCCAGAGTCGTTTACACACTGGACTCGCCCTTGTGGACTCAGGGGCTGAGGGGAACTTCCTTGATGCTGCCTCTGCTCAACGTTGGAGAATACCGCTTGTCCCTTTGGTTTGTCCCGTATCAGCATGGTCATTAGCTGGCCGTCCCCTTACCACAATCACCCACATCACTCCCAAGATAGATCTCCATATTGCTGGTAGCCATCATGAGCGGATTGAACTGTTTATTATTGATTCCCCTAAGGCTCCTTTAATTCTGGGACACCCATGGTTGCACAAGCACAATCCCCACATTGATTGGGTCAGTAATTCTGTTTTAGCCTGGAGTCAGTCTTGTCACGTGTCATGTTTGGGTGCTGCTTTTTGTCCTGTCTCTGTGTCTTGTGTTCCTCAGGAGGATCCCTCTGACCTGACTGGTGTTCCGGCGGAGTACCATGATCTTCGGGCGGTCTTCAGTAAGGCCTGGGCCACCTCGCTACCTCCGCATCACCCTTACGACTGTGCCATTGATCTCCTCCCGGGCTCTTCTCCGCCTAAGGGTCGTTTATATTCCCTTTCAGGTCCTGAGAGAGAGGCCATGGACATACGTGAGTCACTTCAGGCTGGGCTCATCCGCCATTCCTCCTCTCCCGCTGGTGCAGGGTTTTTCTTTGTTCAGAAGAAGGACGGCTCCCTGCGCCCCTGTATTGATTACAGAGGTTTGAATGACATTACTATCAAGAACAGGTACCACCTACCTTTAATGTCTTCTGCTTTTGAATTATTACAGGGAGCTCGGGTCTTCACCAAGTTAGACCTGCGCAATGCCTACCACTTGGTGCGCATTCGGGAGGGGGATGAGTGGAAGACGGCATTTAACACCCCTTCGGGACACTACGAGTACTTGGTTCTTCCGTTTGGTCTTACCAATGCTCCAGCCTTTTTCCAGGGACTCGTCAACAGCGTGTTGGGTGACATGATTAATAAATTTGTCTTTGTGTATTTGGATGATATTTTGATTTTTTCCTCTTCTCTCCAATTACACACCCAGTTCAATTCAATTCAATTCAAGTTTATTTGTATAGCGCTTTTTACAATACAAATCGTTACAAAGCAACTTTACAGAAAATTATGTTTCTACAATATTTAGTAGTAGCTAGTAGTTTGTGCACGTTTGACAGGATTTTAGAAAAATAAAAATAATAATAATAATAATACAAGACGTAGTCAGCTAGATGATGAACTATCAATATTATTAATTAATAGTAATTATAGGATGCAGTCACACATGTAGCAATAATTGTTAGTTCTGTTTGTTGATTCAAGGTTAGCATCATCTGGGGTCCTCTGAGGGTCAGCATCATCTCTTCTCAGGTGTTCTGGATCCAGACTGGAGCTTGTGTAAATCCTAGTTACCACGGGATGTAAATCCCGTGGCAAAACATAGAAACAAAATAGAGACATCATTAGCATAGCTGCTGATCCAACAAAGTAAAATTAGTTTAACCCAAGCTAAAGAATAAAAATGCAGATGCAACTACACTCACAATTTAAGAGATACATTATTCGAATGCTTGGCGAAAGAGATGCGTTTTTAATCTAGATTTAAACAGAGAGAGTGTGTCTGAACCCCGAACATTATCAGGAAGGCTATTCCAGAGTTTGGGAGCCAAATGTGAAAAAGCTCTACCTCCTTTAGTGGACTTTGCTATCCTAGGAACTACCAAAAGTCCAGCGTTTTGTGACCTTAGGGTGCGTGATGGGTTGTAGTGTGGTAGAAGGCTAGTTAGGTACGCAGGAGCTAAACCATTTAGGGCCTTATAGGTAAGTAATGATAATTTGTAACTGATACGGAACTTAATAGGTAGCCAGTGCAGAGACTGTAAAATTGGGGTAATATAATCATATTTTCTTGACCTGGTAAGGACTCTAGCTGCTGCATTTTGGACTACCTGTAGCTTGTTTATTGACGAAGCAGGACAACCACCTAGAAGTCCATTACAATAGTCCAGTCTAGAGGTCATGAAAGCATGAACTAGCTTTTCTGCATCAGAAACAGATAACATGTTTCGTAGCTTGGCAATGTTTCTAAGATGGAAGAATGCGGTTTTTGTAACATTGGAAATATGATTTTCAAAAGACAAATTGCTGTCCAATATAACACCCAGATTTCTGACTGTAGAGGAAGTAACAGTACATCCGTCTAGTTGCAGATTGTAATCTACAAGATTCTGTGTGGTGTTTTTTGGTCCAATAATTAATATCTCTGTCTTATCCGAATTTAATTGGAGAAAATTATTTGTCATCCAATCTTTTACATTTTTAACACACTCTGTTAGCTTAGATAATTGGGAAGTTTCATCTGGTCTCGTTGAAATATATAGCATGTCAGACGGGTTCTCCAGCGGCTACTAGAGAACCAGTTGTTTGTCAAGGCGGAGAAGTGCGAATTCCACGCTGAGTCATTTACGTTCCTTGGCCACATTATTTCTACGGAGGGGATCAAGCCTGATCCCGCTAAGATTGAAGCTGTTGCTCAGTGGCCGGTCCCTGACTCCCGGAAGGCTCTGCAGCGTTTCCTGGGTTTTGCCAACTTCTACCGGCAATACATCCGGAATTTTGGTCAGATCGCTGCACCGCTGACAGCCTTAACCTCCACTAAGGTGTCCTTCAGGTGGAACCGGGAAGCGCAGATAGCCTTTGACATTTTAAAGTCCCGTTTTGTCTCTGCACCTGTTCTGATGGTTCCAGATCCGGAGGCCCAGTTCATTGTCGAGGTTGATGCTTCGGACGTTGGGGTTGGCGCAGTTCTATCTCAGCGTTCCCTCCATGATGGGAAGGCCGAGGCCATCCTTCCTGAGGGGGTGGTGGTCGGGGCCCTTTCATGGGGTATCGAGTAGTGAGTTGAGGAGGCTGGTCGAGGGGTGCAGGTGCCGGGAGAGTGGTGCCATCATGGAGGGAACGCTGAGATAGAACTGCGCCAACCCCAACGTCCGAAGCATCAACCTCGACAATGAACTGGGCCTCAGGTTGCCGGTGCCGGCTGTGCTGCGCTCTGAGGTCCTTGAGTGGGGTCACTCATCCAGGTTAGTCTGCCATCCAGGTATTCGGAGAACGTTGTCTGCCATCCGACAGCGTTTTTGGTGGCCTACTATGGCCGCAGATGTTAGACAGTTTGTGTTGGCCTGCCCCACATGTGCCCAAAGTAAGCCTGTCAATCGCCCTCCTGATGGTCTACTGCATCCTCTCCCTATTCCTTCCCGTCCTTGGTCACACATTGCCCTTGATTTCGGTTTGGTGGTGGATCACGTCTTCCGTCTCCACGGGTTACCGGTGGATGTGGTTTCAGATAGGGGTCCCCAGTTCGTCTCCTGGTTCTGGAGGGAATTTTGTAGACAGATTGGGGCCTCTGCAAGTCTGTCTTCTGGTTTTCATTCCCAGACCAATGGGCAGTGTGAGCGGGCCAACCAGGATCTAGGAAGAATGCTCCGCTGTCTAGCATCCAACAATCCGAGTTCCTGGTGCCAGCAGCTCTCCTGGGCAGAATACGCTCATAACACCCTTCCTGCGGCCGCGTCAGGTATGTCCCCTTTTGAGTGTGCTGTTGGTTATAATCCACCTCTGTTCCCATCACAGGAACCCGACGCAGCGGTTCCATCCACCCTGGCTTTCGTCCAGCGCTGCCGTCGCACCTGGGAGAAGGTCAGGAGGATTTTGGTCCAAACCTCTGGCAGAACCAAGGCTGCAGCTGATCGTCGCTGGTCCTCTCCTCCTGCCTATGTGTGTGGTCAACGGGTTTGGCTTTCTACCAAGGATCTGCCTCTCCGGGCGCCTTCTCGTAAGCTGGCACCCAGATTCATTGGGCCATTCCGCATCACCAAGGTGGTTAGTCCGGTGGCGATCAGGCTCAAGCTCCCTCCTACTCTTGGTCGGGTGCACCCGATGTTTCATGTTTCCAGGGTCAAGCCTGTGTTCTCTTCCCCCCTTAATCCTGCTTGCAGTCGCCCCACCCCCTCGTCTTGTGGATGGATCTCCTACCTATACGGTTAAGAGATTACTCGATGAGCGGCGGCGCGGCAGGGGGTTTCAGTATCTTGTGGACTGGGAGGGGTATGGTCCAGAGGAGAGGTGTTGGGTGCCGTCCCGGGACATTCTGGACCGCTCGTTGATTGAGGACTTCCGGCGGCATCGAGGTAGGCCCTTTCCTAGAGCGCCAGGTGATGCTCCGAGACTGTCGGGTCTCGGGGCTAATCACCTGCCTTTTGGTGTGTGTGTGTGTGTGTGTTGGGATGGTTTGACAGCTCACCGCGTCTGCCTGTTTGTGTTTTCCCCGCCTCCCTTGCTTCTCCGTTGTTAACCTTAATTGCTCGCCACCGGTTCTCTATGTCCTTCTAATTTTTTCCCCTTTATTATTCCCTGTGTTTCTCTGTCTATTGTCAGACTGTTGTTATTCGTACCAATAGCTCCGATCATCTAGCAGCTCTTTGTACTCACCTTGTCGTGTCTTGTCCTCAGGCTCCAGTGTGTTTAGCTGATTCCTCTGCCCTTGTTCTTAAAAGCCTAGAGCTCCTAGTAGCTTCCAGCTGTTCATCCCTCCGGTTCGGCGGTTAAACGTACTTCTGTGAAACGTGACTCATCTGCTACTCATCCTGTCCTTGCTAGTGAAACCTGTGAAACGTGACTCATCTGCTACTCATCCTGTCACTGCGAGTGAAACCTGTGAACCATGACTCTTCTCCTCTGACTCCTCTGTTTTGAATAAAGCCTTGAGTTTACCCGCATCTGAATCCAGCCTGCTTTCTCCTGACATTCTCGAATATGGGAGAACTTTAGAACTGTCCGAGCAACAAGCAGCCGGCATGGAACAGAGTGTAGCTGCATCAGTGAATGCACTGCATCAGAATGGGCGAACAGCTACCAGCCGACGCGCCGGGAGAGCCAAGCCTAGGTCCAGTGCAGGAATTGTGGTGGAAATTATCCACATAACGGAAACTGCCCAGCGAAAGGAAAAGACTGTAAAGCATGTGGGAAACTAAACCACTTCACCAAGCAGTGCAGGGCAAAACAAAGAACACCTGGAAAAGACTTTGAAATAAAGTACAGACACAACAGTAAGCAACACAAAATGCACAAGAAAGTGTATAACATCACCAGCACAACACATAGTACCACACATGACTCGTCTATTAGTGATGAAGCTTATGTATTTGCTGCCAGCAGCAATAAAAATACCACTCAACCACGCACACATGTTTGGCTTAATGGTGTAAAGATTGCAGCAATGATTGATTCCGGGGCTGGAGTGAACATTATTAGCGAATCAGTCCTCCGTACATTGAGACCATGCCCACAGCTCAGCCCAGCTGATATAAAGATATTTCCATATGGCAACACTGAACCACTGCATATAACCGGTGCATTCACATGTAGCACAGAGACAGATAATAAGAAAACCACTTCTGAGTTCTATGTAATGAAGGGTGATAGCTGCTCTCTGCTAGGCTACAACACAGCTAAAGAGCTAGGCCTTATCAAGATTATTAACACTGTGTCTGCTACAACCAGCCAAACAGTAGCAGATGAGTTAGTACAGAGACACCCGGAGCTGTTTGAGGGCATTGGCAAGCTGAAAGACTTTCAGGTAAAGCTTCACATCAACACTGACATTCACCAAACCTGTCAGCCACATAGGTGAGTGCCTTTTCACATCAGACAGAAGGTCGAAGAGGAGCTGAAATGGTTCGAGGATGATGACGTCATTGAGACAGTCACAGGCCCTACGCCATTGGTCTCCCCCATCGTCACGCCACCCAAGCCAAAGGATCCGGACAAGGTTAGAATTTGTGCCGACATGAGACAGGCCAACACCGCCATTCAACGTGAACGCCACATCACTCCAACCATGGATGATATAATCCACAAGTTGAATGGAGCTACAGTCTTCTCCAAACTCGACCTGACTGCCGGTTACCATCAGCTAGAACTCCACCCTGACAGCAGGTACATCACGACTTTTACCACCCACCTTGGTTTGAGACGCTACAAGCGCCTGAATTTTGGGATATCTTCAGCAGCAGAGGTGTTCCAGAATGCAATCTATCAGACGCTGCAAGGCATCAAAGGAGTAAAGAATCTGAGTGATGACATCATTGTGTATGGTAAAACACAGAAAGACCATGATGACAGTCTCAAAGCTGTATTCCAGAGACTGAAAGAAAGAGGGCTCACACTTAATAAAAAGAAATGTGAATTCAACAAAAGTAAACTCGAATTCTTTGGATTTCTTTTTTCAGCTGTTGGAATCTCAGCTGACCCAAAAAAATTGCTGCCATTCAGCAGGCGAGTGATCCACAAGACCAGACTGAAGTCAGGAGTCTGCTGGGCATGGCGAACTACAATGCTCGTTTTATCAAAGACTTTGCTTCCATCTCTGCACCACTACGTGAGCTGACCAGAAAAGACACACCATGGCACTGGAGCCCTGAGCACGTCAGAGCACTACAGACAATCAAAGACAGCCTGACCAGCAACATGTTAATGTCATACTTCGATCCAGCCAAAGACACAGAGCTTGTGGTAGATGCGAGTCCAGTCGGTCTAGGCGCCGTTCTCTACCAAAAGGATGGAAAAGGAGAGAGGCAAACCATAGCATACAACAGCCGTGCTCTCAGTGACGTAGAAAGACGTTACTCACAAACAGAAAAAGAAGCCTTGGCCATTGTGTGGAGTTGTGAATACTTTCACCTATACCTGTATGGCAACCCATTCATCCTTGTCACGGACCACAAAGCTCTAGAGGTCATATGGAACAACCCTCGTTCAAAACCACCTGCAAGGATTGAGAGATGGGGACTAAGACTACAGCCCTATAACTTCAGGGTAGAATACAGAAAAAGTGCAGACAACCCTGCCGATTACATCTCCCATCACCCCATCCCGATGCGTGAAAGCTCAAGAGCGATGAAAGTGGCAGAGGAGTATGTCAACTTTGTGGCTGAGCATGCCACACCCAAAGCCATGACTCTCCATGAGATAAAAGACGAAACGCTAAAAAAGACCCAATCCTGCAAAAGGTTAGTATCCACATCAGAGACAACACCTGGCACAAAATCACAGGTGACACACAACATGTTGAAACACTGAAAAGGTACAGAGATATTAGTGGGGAGCTCACTGTGTCCCACACTGACGACATCATCCTGCGAGGTACACGAATTGTCATCCCTGCATCCCTCGAGCACAGAGTACTACAGCTAGCTCATGAAGCACACCAGGGCATTGTAAAGACTAAGACATTGCTCAGGTCAACGGTCTGGTTTCCTAAAATAGACCAGAAAGCAGAACTGACGGTCAAGAACTGTTTAGCATGTCAAGCCAACACGCCTATGAGACAGTCCGAGCCGCTGAGAATGTCCGAGTTACCAGAAGCCCCCTGGCTTAACATCAGTGCAGATTTCTACGGTCCATTTACAACTGGAGAATATCTACTAGTTATTATTGATGAATACTCTCGCTACCCAGTTGTTGAAATTTTAAGATCGGTCTCAGCCAACACAGTCATTCCAATCATTGACAAAGTGTTCTCGATGTTTGGAATTCCCAGTGTTCTAAAAACGGACAACGGGCCCCCTTTTAACAGTGAACAGTTTTCAAAGTTTGCAGGCCATCTAGGTTTTCACCATCGGAAAATAACACCTCTCTGGCCTCAAGCAAATGCAACAGCAGAACGTTTCATGCGCACGCTTGGAAAAGCAATCTGCGTGGCAGAGACGCAGAACACCCCATGGAAACAGAGACTCAACACGTTTCTTCGTGAGTATCGTGCCACACCACACAGCACCACAGAAGCGTCACCTGCTGAACTGTTGTTTCAGCGCAAAATCCACACAAAGATCCCTGTAATCACCACAACCTGCAGAGGTAACACTGATTGCATCATCAGAGAGCGGGACACGAATGCAAAAGCAAAGATGAAATATAACTCAGACACACGCCGTCATGCTAAGCCAGTCACACTCACCCCTGGTGACAAGGTACTCTACCAACAACCCAAGCACAACAAACTCACTACCCCATACAACATCAAGCCATACGCTGTGGAAAAGGTCAACGGCTCCATGATCACAGCAACCAGAGATGGACATTCCATAACAAGGAATTCATCCTTCTTTAAAAAGATAATCTCTTAAAAAGATGAGAGAAGTGTTGTTAATGAGGACAGGGTTGCTTGGAAAAAAACCAAAATATCCTTTTTGGAGTTAACCGCCAGCATCCATCATACCTCAATGACTATAAGCTTGTGTGAAGAATGTTTACACTGAATCCAGCAATAGATTAGTCTAAAGGTTTCTGAAGGACTGTTCTGTCTAACAGATTAATCTAAAGGTTCCTGAATGACTGTTCTTCTTTTCTTCTTTTTTTTCAAAACCATTTGCACAATGCATAAGAATGTATTTTAGTGATTATGAAGCACTTTTGCACTTTGATGCTGTTCATTCCAAGCACACTTGATAGGTTACCTGAATGTGCTTGTTCTAGCACAGGTTTGAATTATATGTTTATACATTCTACTGCCGGGCTACGTATGACAAGTGTAGCCGATCTGACTCGAACCAGACAAATTAAAGAGTCGATCAGGGCTGTGGTTGAAACACGAGCCGAATTCCTCAGTAAGGCAAAAGGAAGTCATAAAACATTCTGTGCCACAAGTCCCAAGCAAGATATCCAACCAACCAACACTTTCACAGAACAGCTTTCAGCATTAACACCACTAGAACAATTATTGACAAGAGATTGTCAAATTTGGCGAAATTAATTGAGATTCAACGCCGGACATCACATGTAAACCCATGAGGGTTATACACAATATCCTTAAACACTTCCCCCACCTAGCAGAACCAGACTGAAATTCCTAAGGGGGGGGGGGGGCTTTGAACCTCTGGTCTCCACAGAAATCTTTGTCAGATAATGACACAGAAACTGTCTTTTCTACATGTTTTTGAATCTGTTAGCTTGAAACAGTCCTGACCATCAGTTATTTGTCAAATGTATCATATTCTTGTTAGAGGAATCATGTCCAAAATTAGACCCTGCAAGAGCAGGAAAATTCGGACCATGTGCTTGATAAGATAACATATGATTTATGATACCCCCGAGCCAAGACAATATCTGATTGGTCAAGACAACATTTGAGGTGTGGCCAACAGGCCAGTTTAAATACCTAGGACACCATAAAATCTTGCTTTTAGTTGTTAGCTTTGCTTCTGCTACTAGTCATGCCTGCTTTTAGTTTTAGCTCTGCTTTTGCTATCAGTCATGCCTGCTTTTAGCTTTGCTTCTTAGCTTTAGCTTTTAGCCATTCTGTTTGTCATCACTGTTCTTTGAGCGCGGTTCCAGCGTGCTTCAGCCTGCACGCCTGCTGCTACTTAGCCACGATGAGAAGAAACACCACCTAGTCTCGTCAAACTTTATTTCTTTTCTTTTCCGTTTGAGAGTCTCGTGTTCTGAGTTAAGTTTTGTAACGTCGAGTTCAACTTCAACCAGCCACACAACTCTGCATCTTCAGCCAACGCCCAACCACGGGCTTCCCAAGACGTCACTCTTAAACGACTACTGAACTTCCAGCCAATCAGCGACATCGGGATACCCCTTTCAATGACAACAAAGGGGACTCCGTTTTCACAGGAGACGCAAGTAACTTTACCTCCAGACTGTGACCTTTACTGGTGTATCTAATATAATTTTAACCTCATTGAGGAACTCAATGCGAGGGTTAATTAAGTGATTGATGGCTGTTCATGTCTATGCAATTTAACGTATTGCTGTAAACTTGGGATTCCACATTTCTATTCTCTTAAACTCATCTTTCCCTAACTTTCGATCTTCCAGCAACTTGTGTGAATGTGTGAGTGCGTGCGTTTATGTGTTAGATTAGTTTATATGTCTTAGATTTATCTAATAAAGTCTTATTCATATTGAAAAGAGAAGTATCTTGTGTTTTGTGCTTACAAGTTAATGTCTTGAACTGCCGATCTTGTTACTGTGCTAATTGATAGTGTTTTCACTATAGTTTGGATATTAATATCCAGCGCAGATTTGGTGTTAAACGGCTCGTTCAGTGAATCGCAGGGCGTCTCAGTGATCAGCCGTGAAACTGTGATTCTGTTCAAATTCCCTTTAAAATCTTAAATGATTCCCTTTGAGCTAAATTTACCTGTTTCCCTTACACAAGTAATGCAGTTGTTACAGATAACAAGTGAGTCAGTCATATATGTTCAATGTAGTGGATCTAATTGATAAAAAAAAAGAAAAAAAAGAGTGATGTAGTGTTTAGGATATGCAGTATGAAGTTAACGACAGTGATGTTTTATGACATTGATGCACAGTGGTACTCGGGCCATCTTATGTTAACACTAAGCCCGCTAGGGATGATGGCTGTCTGTGTAAGAACTGTCTAATATGTTGTCACAGTAAAGCACACTGAGTAAATACGTCTGATTCTTGCCTAATACCTGAATGAGAACATCACAGGTACTTATCTCCTGTTTAAATAAAGAGTGTAGACCTCGAGTAACTTTTAATATAAGAAATAGTTCTTTGCACCTACAAAAGCTGAGTCAGCAAGTGCCTCATGTTTTAAAATCTGTTCAAAAGTCATGTAGTGCTTTCCAGCCTTTAGGTGACTAATCTTAATTTCCCTTAAACACAACTGATCCTGTATCCCCACGATATGAGGTCCCTTTTATACGTCTCTCGTAGGGACTTGTATTTTACCCACAGGGCAACTTGTGTTGTATCTTGTCATTTGAGGTTATCTTATGATGCCACCCTACTGGTCTCTGGGCTTCCACCTCTGTCACTAGAGTTATACGTCCACCAATATAACAAGAACAGTGGTCCAGCTCATGCACCTGGCCAAGATCCCTCTAGTATGTCAATAAAGTTAATAATAGCTGTGTTTGGAAGTAATATACTGCATACTGAACAGTACTGTATATATCAGTGGTTCTCAACCGGGGCACCACAGCAAACTTCCAAATTATTGTAGTATTTAAAAGGATTTTAAATGTATGAAATTACATTTATTTTAAAAGTGTGAAAAGTTATGTCAATTAATAAAATCTTAAAACTGTTTATGGTGAATATACATTTTGTTTGAGTAAAAAAGTTCTTTAAAAATATGGAATATTTCTTGAATACTTTTTGTGCAGAGCGGAGTCAATGGAAGTGAGGATTTCTCCAGATCTGTTCTGATGAAGAAACAAGGCCATCTACATCTTGGATGGCCTGAGGGTGAGTAAATTCTCAACTAATTTTCATTTTGAACATCAATTGAAACCCATCCAACAAACGGACTATAGAAGAATACTCAAAAGTTTGGTCAATGTGTACATTAATTTGAAATGTATTCTGTTGTATATTTGATTTTTCATATTTTCCTGCAGTCTTATTGGGTCAGGAAGCATGTCAAATTCAATGGATCTCTCCATCATTTGGTCCTCGGGGAAGTAGGCTATGATGTGTTTTTGGGGTTCAGACTCCACCTACAGCCGTGTGGGCCAATGGACAAAAGGTTAATTTACATTTACATTTACATTTAATCATTTAGCAGACGCTTTTATCCAAAGCGACTTACAAATGAGAACAATAGAAGCAGTCAGGTCAACACGAGAACAACAACAGTATACAAGTGCCATGCAAGTCTCTGTTAGTCTAGTACAGAACGCATAGCCAGGTTTTTTTTCTTTTTTAAATGAAAAGACAAGAAAAGAAGGAAAGTGCGAGTATTGGTTAAGTGCTGGCGAAAAAGATGAGTCTTTAGATGTTCCTTGAAAATGAGCAAAAGACTCAGCTGTACGAATTGAGATTGGGAGGTCATTCCACCAGCTGGGGAATGGACCGTGAGAGTGATTTTGAACTTCTTTGGGATGGCACCACAAGGCGTCGTTCACTTGCAGAGTGCAAACTTCTGGAGGGCACATAAGATTTAACCAGTGAGTTTAGGTATGTTGGTGCCATGCCAGTGGTTGTCTTGTAGGCAAGCATCAGTGCATCGGTCATTGTGAAGTTGTCCTCAGTCTGCGGTCCGGAGAATTGGTCACTGATGGTTCTTGTCTTATTTGTGAAGAAAACTGAAAAAGTTGTCCGCTGTAAGAGTCGATGGAGGTGGTGGTGGTGGAGGTGGATCAAGAAGAGAAGAGAAAATTTTGAAGAGTGTCGAAGCATCACAACAGCTGTGTCATGTAGAGAATTGCCGAGAGGCCTGGGAGAATTTAGGAAGGCTCAGCACAAGGGAGTGATTTTCAAAATGGCAGTTGTGATTTATTTCTGAAGCTGCATTGTACAAGAAGCAGTCCTCAAAATGCTAAAAAGAACACAAAAAAACAAACAAAACAAAAAAACAACACTTACGGAATCATACATACACTGGGGCTACAAACAAAAGCAAAAATGCTTCATGTTCATGTTCAAACGTTTGCATCCTTTCACAAACATGCATAACATAACACCACAAAAAAACTTACATTAAACATTAACACCTCATAGCACTCATGTTTCCCTCCATTTTGTAAAATGGTACATTCCGGATATGCGCACTACCTGAACCCACCACTAAAACATTGGATCAAACAGGTAAGATCAAACATGTGCTATAAAATGTAAACTCCCACAATAAAGAAATAATTTAAAACAAACAATGACTCTCTATTATCTCTCAACACTAACACATTGCACCTTTGATGTTGGTACTGTCCCTCCTCATATACATTGTCAACACACAATATACAATAACTTATTTCTGGGCCCAACACACCAAGTAAATTCAGAATAGCATTAGACTGGCACTCTAGTGATGATGTAAGTGACCTAGCCCATCATCACATACCCCCCTCCTCAAGACAGCCACTCTTCAAGAGAGGCGTGACAACAAGTCTGCAATAGCGTTCAATGATCCAGCCCTATATTTGACTCTGAACTTAAAAGGTTGGAGAGAAAGATACCACAGTGTAACTCTTGCATTACTCTCTCTCATTTTATTGATCCATTGCAAAGCCCTATGATCAGTCTCAAGAATAAAGTCTTTGCCAATCAAATAATACTTTAAAGTGTCCAGGGCCCATTTAATGGCCAACGCTTCTTTTTCAACAGTTGAATAGTTAGTCTCCCCAGGAAACAACTTTCTGCTGATGTACTGGACTGGGTGTCGATCTTGTCCTTCCCCTTGTAAGAGTACTGCACCTAATCCAAGTCCAGATGCATCGGTTTGAACTACAAAAGGAAGGTCAAAGTTTGGGCTCTGCAGGACTGGATCTCTGCACAGGCAAGCCTTTAAATCTTGAAAAGCTTGTTCATACTCTGGGGTCCACTTGACCTTTATAGGGCTACTCTTCCGTGTGAGATTCTTTAATACTGCAGCTCTGCTGGCAAAATTTGGAACAAATCTCCTGTACCAGCCCTCCAAGCCCAGAAATGATCGAACGCTCTTCTTCGTCGTTCGTCGTACACACGACAAGATAACTTGCACTTTATCCACTTGAGGCCTGATTGATCCTCCACCCACGATGTAGCCCAAATAAGAGACCTCCTGCTTGGCAATCTGGCACTTTTTGGCATTGACAACCAGACCTGCGTGATCGATCTTATCGAACACTTAAGCAAGATGTTCTAGATGTTCTTCCAACGAATCGCTGTAAATGATGTCATCAATATAAGCCGCTGCAAAACTGTCCACTCCTCTCAGCACCTGATCCACCAAGCGCTGAAAAGTTGCTGCCGCCCCCTGCAGGCCAAAAGGCATAAATTTAAAATGATATAATCCAGAAGGAACAAGGAAAGCAGTCAGTTCTTTAGCAGAGTCGACCAATGGCACTTGCCAATATCCTTTGCATAAGTCAAGAGTTGTTAAATACTTAGCTTTGCCCAGTCGTCCAATTAGCTCATCAACTCTTGGCATTGGGTATGGATCAAAAGCAGCCACTGCATTAAGCTTCAAGAAATCCACACTCCAAACTTGAGACTTCTTCCTGCGATCTGGTAGAGAGATCTTAGCACTTAGTTTCCGCAACACTTCATACGGCCCCTGCCACTTGGCCAGTAATGAACTGTCAGATGTGGGAAGGAGCAGTAACACCTTTTGACCTGGACTTAACGTTCTCTTCCTGCTTGATTGATCGTACCATTGTTTTTGATGTTGTTGCGCCTTAGTCATGTTGTCTCTTACCAACTCTGCCATCGAGTCCATCTTCTCCCTCATCTTAATGACATACGATAAGATATTCGTTTGTTCACTTGCATTGTCTCCTTCCCAGGCCTCCTTTAAGACATCCAAAGGTCCACGAACCTGACGTCCGTAGAGCAGCTCAAGGGTGAGTAGCCTGTAGCAGATTGTGGAACTTCTCGATAGGCAAACATCAAGTATGGCAACCACTGGTCCCAGTCTGTCCCTGTGTCAGACAAAAACTTGCGCAACATTGATTTCAATGTCTGATTGAACCTTTCTACCATACCGTCAGTCTGAGGATGATAAGGAGTGGTCTTAATAGGATGTAAACGCAACATTGAATACACTTGCTTAGTTTGTCTGGATGTAAAATTGGTTCCCTGATCTGTAATTATCTCTTTGGGTAAGCCTATCCGTGATATATATATATTGTTGTTGTTTATGGTCTCCTCCTCCTAAGATTATAAAAATATATGCATGGGGCATTGCATACAATTTATTGCGTTGCATTTTTAAAAATTATGCTCAGATTTAAATATATTCTATATAATATTAGAATTATATATTATACATTGAATCATTGAAAAATAAATTAAATTATTAAAAAACAAAAATCTTAATTTACTTGGTATACAATGAAAAAAACATACTGTATACAATGTAATTTATATATATATACATACACACACACACACACACACACACACAGTGGGGATTCACATATTGTTGCTATGCAGTTTTTTGTTTTATCCAGCAGTATTTACTCAGTGCAACTTGTGGGAGATATAATACCACATGTCATAAATAAAATAAAAAAAAAAACAATCACTGAGCTGGAAAAAAGAATCACCCCCCTCTTAAAAATGATTCAATCAGTTGTAGCTAATCACCTTCTCAATGGCGCGCAATGTCATGAACTTCGACGGTCAATGATGACGTGGAGCGAGAACACTTAAGAATGCATATTGAGAAATGTCAATTTGACTTTGAACTGTGATCAGCTGTAAAATAGCTTTCCTAGAGCATTTCAGTTCTTGGTAGTGCAACTGAAGCAAACAATCAACTATGGGTGACAACGCATTTGCGTTTCCATCCAACGAGTCAAAGAGAACAAAATCATCACTTCCTGATAAACTGGCTCTAAACATCAATGAGAAAATTAGGAGAAGCTACTGAATATAATTATTTTCCTATATAATAAATTAGTTGCACCTCATAACGAGCAGACTAAACACAGTTAATGCAGTTATTGCTTTCGGAGGTGGATGCTGCTGTTTGGGAACGCAGTCATTTAACAGTTCTGGGAGGCAATTATACAGAAATACTTTGATGACAGACTTTGCTCAGACATTTCCGAACGACAATATAACAACATTTCACATGCTGTGGAACAAGATCGGTCCGCTCGTTAATCAGGATTTACCATCCCATAGCGCAAAGTCACATGACATTTTGGATGCGCTTGGAGGAACTTATTTGCAAAATGCATTTCCATCTCCCATTATTCGCATTAACCCTTTTCACACAAGTAAAAAAAAAAACCCACCTCAAGCGAGCCTAAAAAACGTTTTTGCAAATTATGGCATTTTTATTAGAAATTCAGCGTTTCTGTCATCGATTCTAATGCGATATTTCAAAATGCGCATAAAAGCAAGGTGGTGGAAAACCAGCTAATGTGATCATGTGATGACAATATCACAAATTCCCCACAAATGTGGCTTGTTTGGGAGGTTTGCAAGTAAAAAGCCACTCCTCAAGAAAGGCCACCTGCGGTGACGACTGAGCTTTGCCAAAACGCACCTTGAAGATTCTGAGGCTGATGATACTAAAATTGAATTATATCCAGTACAGCTCATCATCCAAATAACAGTAAATACTGAGTAAATACAGTTGGATAAAACAAAATCTTTGTCTGTCTTCATTTCAGGCTGCAAGGCAACAAAATGTAATTATTTTAAAGGGGGCTGATTATTTTCTATACCCACTATGTGTGTGTGTGCGCGTGTGTGTGTTGAAATTGTAGAGTAAATAAATTAAAAGATTTGATTGTTTTTATATTAAAAAATACAGATTTTCATGTTTAAAGGGTTAGTTCACCCAAAAATGAAAATTATGTCATTAATGACTCACCCTCATGTCGTTCCAAACCAGTCAGACCTCCGTTCATCTTCGGAACACAGTTTAAGATATTTTAGATTTAGTCCGAGAGCTCTCAGTCCCTCCATTGTAACTGTGTGTACGGTATAGGCTACTGTCCATGTCCAGAAAGGTAAGAAAAGCATCATCAAAGTAGTCCATGTGACATCAGAGGGTCAGTTAGAATTGGTTGAAGCATCGAAAATACATTTTGGTCCAAAAATAATGTTTTCTCTTCCGTGTCTGTTGTAAGCGCGTTCACAACACTGCAGTGATGCTGCTGACATGTTATCTTTGTTATTGGGCACACCAGAAAACACGTCAGCAGCATCGTACGTCAACTGTCACAGCAGTTGCACAGTCCAAATTGTTCTGGTGCTTGCGCTCCGGAGGCATCTGCCATTTTACTAAGCAACCTTGACCTGCTCTCCATGAAGACGCGGAAGTTTCAGCAAAAGATAAATGGATTTGCAGCACTAAAAATCACTTGCAGTAGCTCTGCTACTAAATTTATTTAAAACTGGCTATCCCGTACAGCTATGATTAGCTGTTTCTTCATCTTGACTGAGCTTTAATTTTTTTTTATTATGGGAAAGAATGAAGCTGATTGGTTGGTTCTTGACACATGACATGCTCTTGTGGCATTCTGAAAATGTGAAATGTTTTTATCTCAATGTGGCGTCTACGTTTGAAATAACGAACTTGAGCGCGCAAAAGACGTGATATGTGAATAACCGCTTAAAGGGTTAGTTCATCCAAAAATGAAAATTAAGCCATAAATTACTCACCCTGAAGTCATCTCAGGTGTATATGACTTTCTTCTTTCAGATGAATCCAGTCAGAGTTATTTTAAAAATGGTCTTTGATCTTTCAAGCTGTTTGATGCCACTCAGCGGGTGTTCAAACAGCTTGAAAGATCTAAGACAAGTTTTTAAATAACTCTGACTGGATTTGTATGAACGAAGAAAGTCATATACACCTGAGATGACTTCAGGATAATTTAACGCTTTAATAGCTGCTTTCACTGCTTGAAATTTCATGGGAAGCTGCCCGTTTCTTGAAAGCATTATTTAAACATTATTAAGACTAGCAGTAAAAAAAAAAAAAAAAAAAAAAAGGACCGTTGAGTGTTTTGAAAATGTTGTGTTTTCTTCTAACACTTAAGTTGGCACACTTAAGCTTCTGTCTGTTGAACAGATGACACACACACACACACACACACACACACACACACACACACACACACACACACACACACACACACACACACACACAGCTGTAGCTTTGGGTTCTTCCAGTGACTGTTTAAAGGTGTGTGTCTTAGTCACAAATAACCATGCAGTTAGTGTCAAGAAGGTGATATGGATTGACTGTGACTTTCATATTATTTATATTTTGTCATGATTAGATCAGATCAGGTCAATTTTATCACCATTAAATGAAACCGCATCAGTTATGTTTGTGGCTGTGACGCAGCCTCTGAAATTAGATTTGCAGCTTATGATATTCTGATTTCTAAATCATTTACATTGTCTAATTTTTATTGTTTGGCAAGTGAGAATTGTAAATGTGATTCTGTATTGTAAAAAGTAAGAAGCGGTCTGATTGGAGGTTGTCTTGTTTCTCTCTCGGAGGATGGTAGCAGTGAGCGGTCACTGGAGGAGATGTCATTCAGTCGACTCTTGCGACGTGCATCCTCTAAAGCCTCTGACCTTTTGACATTTAACGTGGGCAAGGGAGGTACCACACACCCATGAACCAAAAAACACTGAAGTTCTTGACAAGTTAAGGGACTATCAGATAGGGATTGCCATCATGTTCACCAAAAGTGTCTTTATCAATGTTTTTCTTATGAGTTACATTATTGCTTTAAATCTTCCAGCTTGTAAATCTTGATTTTCTTTTCTTTTTTAACTTAAATAAAAATATTAAATGGTAGGATTTTTTCTTTAAATAGTAAAAAAATAGTTATAAATAAAAATAATGTATTATTCACACTAGTAAAAATGTTGGCAGGGCAACTGAAAATCTACTGATTTAGTTTTTTATAACAAGAAAAGTCCATATTTTTGAGGCCTGCTTATATAAAATACCCTTTAAAAGTTAAGAGTTGTTAAGGTCTTTTTTATGTTTTGAAAGAAACTGCAGTTTTTTGATGATAAAAATTGTATTTTTATTTGGTTTTATTTTAGAATTATTATATTTTAAACAGGTTTTTTCCTGGCAAAGCTTTATTTTCAGCAGAAACTGTTGTGCTGCTTACTATTTTTGTGGAAACTAGGTTTCTTTTATGAGTAGAATGTTTGAAAGAGCAGGATTTATGAAGTAGAAATCGTTTGAAACATCATAAATTAGTTGTCTGTCACTTTTGATCAATTTGAAGCAAGATGAATAAAAGTATTAATTGCTTTTATTTAAAAAAAAAACATCTTGCTGACCCTAAACTTCGGGACGGTAATAATCAGATTTTCTATTGGTCCAAAAGTCATAAATTTATGATTATTTCAAATAAAACTCTTTTATATATTATTATATTAAAGTTGCAGAACCAATACAGCTTTTTCCTGTTAGTTTTCACTAATTATGTCTAATTTTAAAATGCATTTACAGTATTAATTTAGAATTTTATATATTAAGTAAAAGAAAAGCAAATGTATTTTTAATGTGAAAAGCCACATTTTCTTAAAAAAAAACTTTTTAAAATATTATGATTATTCACTGTTTATGTGATATTTGATGTGCGTTCACAGTCTATTTTTGTCTTTCACAGTCTATTTATTGGTAAAATAGAAACTCAGTAAAGTTACAGAGTGCTTTTAAGGTGTAGCTCTGCTTGTGGATGTCTAGTTAACAGCTACCCTTTCTTGCCACAACATGCCTCAAATAAAACTCTTTTTAAAAAAATGTGATGCCTTTAATCCGGACACACCATGACCCTGGCGAGTTGTGTGAAGCCAGCCAATCAGCTTAGAGTCTGAGTTTTTCTAACTGTGTTCTCTTTCAGGATATCTCTGTGTGCACCTGGAGAAAGATGAGACCCTCGGCTCCACCCTCATCCTCACCTGGGTGCCCAACTCTCCCATCTAGTGGCAGGACGATGAGGCACTACGTTACATCACACCCGAAAGCTCACCCGTCCGCTGCAACCCCCGCCGCCGAGCCCACCAGAGCCACTCTCGCCCGCAGCCCATTCCTGAGGAAGAGGAGGATGAAGAGGGGCCGGAGCCGGTCTCCCAGAACCAGCAGCTTTTGGAAGAGTGTGATGAAGGCTCCTTGAGGTGAGTCGGGCCAGCACCCTCGGCTCAGACTCGGACACCTTCTCCTCGCCCTTCTGCCTGTCTCTGGTCAGCGAGGCTCTGGGCGACAGCAGCAGCTCCGTCTTCCTGGATAATGAGAGCAGGTGAGATAAATACACACCGGATAGAAGTTAGTTTTAAAGGGGATATCAAATGCAAAATTAGTTAGCAGTGTGTGGACACAACCACCCTACAATTATAAAAATCCATTTTCAAGCCGTTTTCATTTTTTGACATCATACTGCTCAGGCTCATTTTACCATATTTGCACCCACAGTCAATTGTAAACCAGAACAAAATATTTTGTAATATTTTTGATAAAGAACAGAAGTAAAACATGCATGTGCATATAATAGTTCCTAATGATGCAAAGCTGAATTTTTGCCAAAGCTGCATTTTGCCAGAAGCTGCAGTGTGAATTTGTGCTACCTGATAACGTATGTATTATTTAATTCAGATAATAATGTATTTTTATCATCTCACTAGACCGTATAGCCTTATCAACTGAAGTTGCATATGAAGCAGGTGTTTTCAGTGCATGTTAATGTTAGCATGAGTCTGTCATGTATATGCTGTGCTGCTCAGAGCTTATTCATAATTCATCAACACATGCATCATGTGTTCCTGTTCTGAATCTCTACAGCATCCTGTGATCACAGACTACCTCCCATAAGTGTTACCACAGATGTAATGATATAACCGCTTTGTCCACAACAGTTTTTCACAACCAGTGTTTGTAATGTAACATGCATAATGCACAGTATTGTATGCTGCATGCATGCTGTTATAAAATAGCATGTGAAATGGCATGCATTGTGCAACAATATATTCAAATATGTACACAAGTTTATTTATTCATTTAAGCACTTATTAATCTTAGTTAAAGGGATAAAGGGTTCACCCAAAAATTGTCATCATTTACTCATCAGTTATGTTTCTTTTTTTCTGCTGAACTTCCATAGTATTTATTTTTTTCATACTGTGAAAGTCAGTGGCTACCAGTTTTTTTCGTTTTTTCATTTAGTATACTATACTTGTAAACACGAATATATTAGTGTAGGTCTTTCTGAATGTTGTATTTGTGATTCTCCGCTGTGGCCACAAGGAGGAGATCTTACAGGGCGATATGGATGAGAGAGAAAGAGCGAGAGAAGTGCAGCTTTTAGCAGGTTGGCAGTGAGAGTCTCAGCCTGCGATCTTCTCCAGATTCCTCCCCCAGCTTCATCTAACATTCCCTCTTTCAGCATGATTTCCTCCCTTTGTTATTTGGCCTGAGCTGTGGGGGTGAGGCCGGGACATGAGCTGCTCATCGGATCATAAATATCAGGGTTTTATGTTTGTCTGAGTCTGTGATCAACGGCTTCATTCCTCTCTGTTCGTTTGGGTGGGGAACGCTTTCTTTGGCCTGTTTTTTTTCTCCATTCATTTTCTGGCTTCCACTTCCTCTTTGGATCCCTCAACCTTTGGATCATGTTTATGTTTGACTTCTCCTTTATTCTGCCTGTAAAGTTTTCTTCCTCATCCGCTCTCTCAATCTTGCACTTTTCCCTACTAGTTGTTTCCTTCCCTCCTTCTCTGTCGTTTTTTTTCTTCCTTGTTGTGGTTTAGCTCAAAGTAAGGGGTTAAATTTTTGGGGTCTGTTCCATATACTTCACTTTAGTAGAGTTTTGGTGTTTTTTTTAATGATCATTTCCATACTGTCTGTCTGTCTGTTTTTTTAATTACATGAAATATGTGAATGATCTCTATGATTGTCTGGGGTCTCAGTATGAGAAATGACCTTATTTTTCAATATATCTGTGTATTTCATTAGAGTAAATAGTGAAAATAGAGTTTATAGAAAAAATACAAAACTGGATGTGAAACCAAGCTATGTGGATGGCAGAGGAGGAAAAACTGTAGATCCTGTCCCATTGTGGTCATGTTTTGCTTGAGGATGATGTAATAGTAATGTGTTTAACAATGTTTGACAGCTCTGGCTCTGGGGCATTTGTTTCGGTGTGATGTAATAAACAGGCCCTGAGAGGTAGTGCCTGTCCCAGCGGGAGCTCAGTCCCTGGAAAAACCTCTCTCAACTCACACTAGTACAAACTCTCAGAGTTACCACCTACAACACAGATGGATGGCTGACCACACAGAAATTAAATATCTATCTATCTATCTATCTATCTATCTATCTATCTATCTATCTATCTATCTATCTATCTATCTATCTATCTATCTATCTATCTATCTCTATCTGTGTATCCATGTATCTGTGTATGTGGTGTTGGCGCAGTGGATAAGACACATGCCTTTGGTGTGAGAGACCTGGGTTCGAATCCACTGTGAGACACCAATGTGTCCCTGAGCAAGACACTTAACCCCTAGTTGCTCCAGAGGCGTGCGACCTCTGACATATATAGCAATTGTAAGTTGCTTTGGATAAAAGCGTCAGGTAAATGTAAAATGTGTAGTTAACTTATTTTCTCATGTTCTTAACTAACATTTATTTGGCTATCCATATATCCAGCTATCTAACCATTCATCCAACTAACTTATCTGTCCATCAGTTTATTTACATTTATTTTCTCATATTTCTACTGTTCCTAACTTACACTGATGTGGTCTTCCCAAATGTCTAACCAATAACCCAACTAACTTCTGTCTATTCATTTGGTTGGTTGGTTGGTTAGTTCAATTTAGTTATTTTATTTCCTCATATTTATCAGGTTTCTAACAAAAATTTATGGGAGCATCTGTCTATCCTACTAACTTGTTTCTGTCCATCTATTTACTTAGATCAGTTTAGTCTCCTCATTTTCTCCTCATTTTCTGTTCCTAGCAAACATGTGTCTAGTCATTCATTCAATCATTCATCTGTCCAACTAATTAACCAATCAACTAACTTAATTTAGTATTATTATCAATTTATTAACTAATCTATCCATATGGTTAGTTAAATTTAGTTACCTTATTTCCCAATGTTTGTTCCTAATCCTAACATTTAATATGGCTATCCATATATCCATATTTCTATCTATCGATTCGGATGGTTTCATTTAGTTACCTAATGTCCTCATGTTTCTCCTGTTCCTAACTAACACTTATATGGCTATCTGTCTGTTGAACTAAACAATCAACCAAATAACTTCTATCTGTCCATCTAGTTGGTTAGTTCAGTTAAGGAACCTTATTTTCTTATGTTCATCCTGTTCCTAACCAACTACTTCATCCATCTGGTTCATTAGTTCTGTTCAGTTCAGTTACCATTAATAAAAGTTAATTTACCTTACTTTCACCTGTTTGTCCTGTTCCTAACATCTTTATGTCTATCCATCTAACGAATTAACCAATTAAATTTATGCATCTAGTTGGTTAGTTCAGTTTAGTTGCCTTATTTTCTCTTGGTCATTGCTAACATCTGTATAGGTATATCTTCCTATCTAACTAGCTAACTAACCGACCGACCAACTTACTAACTTAAAACTTCTAGTTAGTTAGTTTACCTTACATTTACCTTACTTTCTCCTGTTTGTCCTGTTCCTAACTCTTTATGTCTATCCAACTAACTAATTAACCAACTAAATTTATCCGTCTAGTTGGTTAGTTCAGTTCAGTTCCTAACAAACATCTAACCATTGAACCAACTAACTTCTATCTGATTATTTCAGTTTAGTCCCCTTATTTTTCTGTTTTGCAAAGCCACCAGGAGGCTCACAGAATAGAAAACAAGGGTCTGTAAAGAACATGAGATGTAACGTTGCACCGTGTGCTGTCTGTCACGGCCTCAGCCCACCATATGGCCTCATGTGTGTGATCCTGCTGTAGTGTGGACTCTGAAAGACAGACCTCTCAGATGCCAAATGACCCATAAACCTTCGGCTTCCACATTGGATCTGTGACAGGGAACGTGTATGGAGGTGCTTTTGGCCTGTTAGACGTGCTCTGTTCGAGAAAAAGACAAGTGTGAGAGAGAAGCAGAGGTCCCACGGTTCAGGTTACAGCTCTGGCTACATGAGAGGTCGAGAGACAGTTACAGGGAGATAGGCTCACAGTGAGAGCGAGGAGGGCTGTCAGGGGAAATTGGTTGCCAAGCTGCTTGATTTGTGTCTCTGCTCGGCTCCTGCCAGCACAATAACCTCCCAGCATTCCTCTCATTCCTCTTCACTTCCAGTGTCCTCTCTCACACACACACACACATTTACACACGTATCCATACCTCCAGCTGTCGCTAAGTTTCACACTTAAAACACAGGACAGAATGAATGAATAGATGTGCAGGTTTACAGTAGAGAGAGCAGCTGAATTACGATGTCATGTAGAGCTTATCAAAAGGGCTTCAGATAGATAACTTGATAGAAAAGACTCAAATCAAATTAAATTAGCGTTGGTTTGTATTTTAGAAAATATATATATTTTTTATTCCATACTTTCTCTTAAAAGCTATTTTAAATGATAAATAAACATTCAGTTAATATTTAATACACATTTCTGTTCAAATTATTCAGTGTTATTTCAAAAGAAAAAGCGTTTGTCGTCTATCTTTTGATTTCACATCTGAAATTACTTTTTGGTTGATGTCACATGCAGGTCTGTGGGTTGTAGTTTAATATCTATGTTAACCAATGGACATTTAATTTGTATATAATTGCATATAATTTCAGAGTCCAGAATCCCTTTTCATGAAATATCCAGGGCCCGGTTCCCCAAAACGTTCTTATCGCTAAGTAGTTCTTAACCTATTCCTTAACCTCTCTCTTAACCTTATGGCACGGTTCCCGACACGTTCGTACGCTAAGTATATCTTCTGTAAGTCACACTTTCGTAAGGTTGGTCTGGACCATTCGTAGCTCTCTCAGCGTTATTTGAGCTCATGACGCTACTGTACAGCAGTCTTTAGAAACCAGCGCAGCGAAGTACAAGACAAACTATGGTATGTTGACAATTTTGTGGTTCAACAATGATTTTCTGTTATTTTTTAAGACTCATAATAAATTATGTTCGCAATGGATACAGGCCTATTTATGAAGTTGACTTTTTGTGGTTACAGAACTAATAAGGTGGTAATTAGCCTAGGCTTTTTCGTAATGTAATTAAAGCGAATTGGCAATCATTTTTTTGATCATTTAAATCTGGCAAACAATTTGGCTCTAAATGGCTAAGATCTTTAAATGGGTAAGCATGGCGGTGTCCAGTAAGCGACCAACTATGGCAGCGATCCAACGGGTTCTTGTATTGAATCAAAGACGGAGCCGGACGCGGAGCCGTTTAGTCCATGTCAGTTTTTTTATTCGGCAAAACTTAAGCCCTTTTGACGTTTTGCCTGACGTGGCTATATTTAAAAAAAATCCCCTCCCAAGACAACTCATTGTGGAGCAGCTGGACCTTCCCAGACCTGCGCTGGCCAGACTAACGCGGCTGAATTCTGCTTTAAGCCCTGAAGCACAGCGATACTTTTTTTTTTTTTTCTTTTTTTTTTTTTCTTTTTTTTTGCTACAGAGAGCTTCATCGAGGTCGTGGGAGAGGGCTACAGCCTAATCAAGACCTCTGTGTGGAAGTGCGTCCACACTGTCACCAACGCGCTTCTGCGCCATGCCGGGGATTACATCCTGGTGGATGGCACTCATCCCTATCGCCAATCCATCAGTGATTGATCAGGCGTAGGCTACTTATCGCGAAAGGAAGACGCGGCCATAAATGTGCAGGTTATAGTGGACCATAGGGGTGTGATATCTGACCTGGTGGCAAGGTCCAGCAACACTTCAAGTTCCTCTGACGAGAGGCTTGGTGCCCTTTTTTACGTTGCTTCCCCAGCATATTTTGTATCTAACTCTCTCTCTCTCTCTGTTCATTGTAGATAGGTTGCTTTTTATTAAAAACATAAACCAATTGCAATCAATACCGCATTAAACAGAAGTAACTGCAGCTGCTTGCCAATCAATTCTAATTGTAAAGTACCTTACCATTAATACTAAAAAGTGTATTATATAATTTTTATAAGTCGTTAAACCCATGTCAAGAAGCGGCACAAGTGACACAACGGGATGGATGATTAGCGAGGGATACCCGGTTTGTCTTACCGTCACAACATATCGTGTGAACATTACTGACCATTTGATAATTTAATTTATAGTCTATATTTTACTGATAACTTAAACTATGTTAAAATAAATGTTACTGTAATAATTTGAGGAATGTTTCATTTGCGATCTTCCATCTTTCGATGTCTTCTTAGCGTGCTAAGAGTGAACGTTATCGGGGAACCGGGCCCAGTTTTATTCAGGAATGCATTGCATTGCAAGTGGGTTGCAAATGGCATTTATTCTGCATTATTGATTGACATTATTGAATGTAATTGCAAAAATAATGTTAAAATTGTGGCTTCCACTTTGTCAATGTAGCGCTTTGTACAATACACTGCCAAATATCCTTTTTCTAATCATCATGACCACATCATGTAATCATTGCTTTAATATGTTCACTGTTTCTGCTTAAATGAAAGTGTGACATTAACTAACTGCATGGTTTGTATAATCTGTACATTTCTATGAACTGTACATTTCTGCCATGTGGACAGAACTTGGATAACACTCCTAACTGTAATGTAGAAACATTTAAAACACATTGTTTTATAGCAGCTTTACAGAAAAAGAAAATGAAACTTTCAATTAGTGTTCATGAATCATCAATTAGTGTTTTATCACTTTTCTCCATTTAATTATTTTAATATTTGTCACGTTCGGGATCCAATGAGGCACGGAGATAGGACCAATTGCAGGTAAGTCATTTATTACAGGGTAATCCAAAGGGGTAAACAGTCCAGGCAGGGGTCAAAACCAAACATAATCCAAACATGAAAACAAGACAAGAAGACAAGGCAAGGGCAAGACTGATTTGACGGACATGAATAATCATAAGACATTAAACAAGGACTCCGTAACACAGACTCAGACAGACCGGGTATAAATACACAGAAGGATAATGAGGGAACAGGAGACAGGTGGGGAACAATCAATTACTCAACAGGAGGAAGGTGACCAAATAAGGGAAACAGGAAGTGATAAGGTGACAGACACCGTGAGAAAGGAGGACACCTAGTGGAAACCCAGGGAACACAACCCAGACACTGTGACAGTACCCCCCCTCTACGGAGCGGCTCCCAGACGCTCTACGACAGACACAAAACAGAGACCAGGAGGGAGGCGGACAGGTGGAGGCC
This sequence comes from Carassius carassius, assembly GCF_963082965.1. Taxonomy (NCBI): domain Eukaryota; kingdom Metazoa; phylum Chordata; class Actinopteri; order Cypriniformes; family Cyprinidae; genus Carassius; species Carassius carassius. The sequence continues at coordinate 7,231,718 of NC_081763.1, forward strand.
CAGGGGGAGGGACGGAGGGCCAGAAACTAAAAACATGGGGAACAGGCACCAGAATGTAAACACAAAACAGGGAGACCAGGAGGGAGGAGGACCGGAGGAGGTTCAGGGGGAGGGACGGAGGGCCAGACTAACAGAGAGGAACAGGGACAGGGGTGAACACAAAAACAAAAAGGCAAAAAACAACAACATGAAGACCAGAGCAGAAGACCACCATATCCTTGGGGTCGAGGCCAGAGTCCTCCAGGGCGGGGCAGAAGACCACCACAACCGTGAGGTCAGGGCGGAAGGCCCCCAGGGCGGACCGGAAGACTACCACAGCCATGTGGTCAGGACCAGAGCCCCCCAAGGCGGAGCAGACCTCCGTGCGGCTGGACCAACGGGACGACGAAACTCTGGTAATCCCCTGGTGTCCTTACTGGACTCCAGAAGATTGGTGCTGGCCTGACACTGCTCATGAAGATCATTGGTGACTTGTATTTGTACATGAAGATCATTGGTGACTTGTATTTGCTCATGAAGATCAATGGTGACTTGCCTTTTTTCATGAAGACCAGAGGTGACTTGCCCTTGTTCATGAAGATCACCGGTGACTTGACTCAATCCTTGAAAATCACCAGAGACTTGACTCAGTCCTTGGAAATCACCAGAGACTTGACTCAGTCCTTGAAAATCACCAGTGACTTGACTCAGTCCTTGAAAATCACCAGTGACTTGACTTGACTCTGAAAGGTCAACGGTGTCCAGCCTAGTCTCTAGAAAGTCCATGGTGACTAGCCCTGACTCTGGAAGATCAGCGGTGACTAGCCCTGACTCTGGAAGATCAGCGGTGACTAGCCCTGACTCTGGAAGATCAGCGGTGACTAGCCCTGACTCTGGAAGATCAGCGGTGACTAGCCCTGACTCTGGAGGGTCATCGGTGACTAGCCCTGACTCTGGAGGGTCATCGGTGACTAGCCCTGACTCTGGAGGGTCATCGGTGACTAGCCCTGACTCTGGAGGGTCATCGGTGACTAGCCCTGACTCTGGAGGGTCATCGGTGACTAGCCCTGACTCTGGAGGGTCATCGGTGACTAGCCCTGACTCTGGAGGGTCATCGGTGACTAGCCCTGACTCAGAAGAGTCCACTGGGACCTGACTCGACTCTGGAGAGTCCACTGGTTGCCATCCTGGGCAGTGGTGCTGGGCTGACGACCACCCCGCCGGAAGAGACAGAAGTGGTTGGGGCATCCCACCGAAGCCGATGCTGCAGGTAGCGCACGAATTCCCAGAATTCCAGTGTCTCTAACTGCGCCATCTCCTCATGAGACACTGGATCATCCAGCCCGCCAATGAGGGCCACATCGTTGTAGCCCATGCCCTCGGCCAGGGACCAGAACACCTGAGCCAGGGCACCCACTTTATTGCCATCTTGGCGGAGGGCGGTCAACCGAAGGTACTTGGTTCGCCACTCCGCCAACTTGGCTGGGGAACGGAAAAACGACATACCGCTGGTTCCTAGAATGACAGAGTCCTTCTGTCACGTTCGGGATCCAATGAGGCACGGAGATAGGACCAATTGAAGGTAAGTCATTTATTAAAGGGTAATCCAAAGGGTTAAACAGTCCAGGCAGGGGTCAAAACCAAACATAATCCAAACATGAAAACAAGACAAGAAGACAAGGGAAGGGCAAGACTGATTTGATGGACACGAATAATCATAAGACATTAAACAAGGACTCCGTAACACAGACTCAGACAGACTGGGTATAAATACACAGAAGGATAATGAGGGAACAGGAGACAGGTGGGGAACAATCAATTACTCAACAGGAGGAAGGTGACCAAATAAGGGAAACAGGAAGTGATAAGGTGACAGACACTGTGAGAAAGGAGGACACCTAGTGGAAACCCAGGGAACACAACCCAGACACTGTGACAATATTAATATAGATGCCATTAGTTCCAGGGAGTGCGATGAACCCATGGCTCACTCTACGAGCTCAGCCTCCAGTCTGGACAGCCACGCCCCCTCCGAAAGCAGCCAATCACAGGGAGTTCGGTGGTAGGAGCATCAGAAGGTCATGACATTAGAGCAATTATGTGGAGTTGACCTGGGCCACATGAGGTCACTGCGTCTCTTCTTCAGGTCAGAATAGATCCTAAGAGTTTAGAATTTATTTTTATATCCATACATTTTGACATATTTATTATTATTATTTTTATTATAAATTTTATTTTAATATCACTCCTCTTTATCTGTGCTTTTTGAAACTTATGTCACCCTATTTGAATAGCCTCTGGCTTTTATTATAATTTTTTTATTATAATATAAGTCTTTGTTTTATGAAACACCTCATATTTAATTCACCCCCTTGTATTACATTACCATTATCGTTTTAGGGAATTTAGCTATAGCTGCAAGTTATTAATAATTATTCCTTAACCTCAGGCTAAGATTAAAATATTTATTTTTTATTAAAATTATTCCTTTTATGAAAAGGAAATACAATCCAACAAATGTCATTACCGACAAAAAGTCAGTGTAAACAATAGAGAAAGCATCATAACTTACTCAAGAGACAGAAAGGACATCCTGGTCCTTTAGTGAACTGGCACCACTGTTCATTTTGCCCTTGATCTCCAGGATGTGGTCTTGCGTCCAGACCAGCCTTGTGAAAGTGTTTGTGTCTCATGTGTGTGTTCCAGCGATGAAGCCTGCACCTGTGGCCAGCAGAGAGAGCCAGTATAAGATCCTTCACTTCCACCACGCGGGGCTGGATAAACTGACCGAGGTGTTTCAGCAGTGAAAATGCTGCAGGGAGACGCAGCTCAAAGACCAGGTCGGGAGAGTCTGACAAACATATCCTCAGTCCGACACATTTATATGCACACAGGGCACACACGCTCATATACACCAGTGCTCAAAAGTTTGGGGTTTGTACGATTTTTTAAAAATGTTTTTTATCAAAAATACAGTACAGACGGTAATATTGTGCAATATTGTTATAATTTAAAATAACTTTATTTTAATGTATTTTAAGATAAATTAAAGCATCATTATGCCAGTCTTCAGTGTCACATGATCCTTCAGAAATCAGTCTAATATGCCGCTTAAGACACATTTCTTATTATCATAAATGTTGACATCAGATGTGCTGCTGGAAACTGTTTTTTTTTTTTTTTTTTTTCAAGATTTGATAAAATAGAAAGTTCAAACAGCATTTATTTGAAATAGTTTTTGTTTTTTTGTATCAATTAAAAGTCTTCCTTCAAAGTATTAATTTATTATCTTAAAAAAAACTATTGATCTCAAGTGTTTGAACAGTAGTATTTCTTGGCTTAAAAGAATCAGTTAAATATGGAAAAATCATAAAATATCTTTAATCATATATGGTCCAACACATAATTTTTTTTATAAAATATCATTGTTTTATTGATTTTATAAGTCATTATTAGGTTATATAATAAATAGTGGGTTCATGATTTTATTAATTAATAATAGATTAATAATATTAATATTAATTAATAGAACTAGGGGCATACTGCATATTTACATAGTGTAATAGTACCATATTATTAAGCATGCATAACCCTATTTACATCTTTTTACTGATGTAAAAAACTTTTTGTTTCTCTAGGACAACATGAAAAAGACTAGGGACATTGTTTCAGAAAGTTAATAGGCTCCATTTAGAATCCTTGTTGTTGTATTTAATATAACACATTTAGTGTGTTTCTATGTCTGTGTTATTCATGTCAACTGTATTTTTCTGTCCTGTATCACCTTGTCCCGGTCCAGAAGTCATGTATGCAGTTTTCTATCCGTAGACCCTCATTACCGTCTGCCAAGACGCACCCAGAGGAGCGTCTGTATCAGCGGCTGGACGTCAGCTCTTGGCTTCGGCATCTCAACAACAGCCGACAGGTGCTGAAGGTCCGACTGACTGACACCTGTCAATCAAATAAATTGGTATTTTTCAGAATTTTAAGGCTCTTGTTGTAGCAGTGTTGTCTGAAATGTGCATTAAAGGTCATGTTTAGAGGTTTGGTATGATGTGGTTTATTAAGACTGAGCCAGTGACTTTGTTCTCTCAGGCGATCTTCTTCCATCCATCCGTGGGCATCCATCCATCCGTGGTGAAGTGTGGCGCTTCCTGCTTCACTTCTACAGCTGTGTATCCAGCTCTGAGGAGCGTGAAGCGTGTGGAGTACCAGCAGATCCAGCAGAGGAGGATTCACCTGAACAGTACTGCTCTGCCATGCTTTCTCTGTTACATTTTTATACTCTGCAAATAAAATGAGAAAAATCTGTGCTAATCTTCTAAATGTCTTTCACATTTTAATGTTCCAGTCATTTCGACCCGACCAAAAATGCTAGTTAATGTTATTGCATCAGACTAAAACTTGCTGAATTTACCTCACACAGGGTATAACAACAACAAAAAATGATAGTTTTTGTACTTTGGGTTTTATTATATTATATTTATTTATTTATTTATTAATTACACTTCTTGTTACATTCCCGGTCCAAAAATGACTGGCATACATGCTCATAAATAATTAGAAAATATACATTTTATTGCTGTCACACACCTGGACTCATTTTGTGTGTTTTTTGCCCTTGTGACCCAGTTTCTGTCTCTATGTGGTTTGATTAGTTCCCAGGTGTGTCTAGTCATTTCCGCATGTGTTCCATGTCCCTGTTAATTAAGTCATGCCATCCACCTGTGTTTTCCCAATTATCCCTTGTATAAAAGCCTTGTCCTTTCAGTTCTGTTTTGTCGGGTCTACTCGTTACTAGTTACTTGTCCACTCGTCTACTTGTCAACTTGTCACCTGTTACTTGCCACTTGCCACTTGCCACCTGCCACCTGTTATTTGCTACTTACCTTGCCTATGTTTGATTTAATAAATCCTTGTTTCGTTTATCCCTCGGCTCCGTGTTCCTTCCAGCAGCGTAAGCCGTGACAGAAGACCCGACCTAAAAAGTTTTAAAAAACTGCGTGTTTTCCCTCCGTTTTGTTTTCCGTTTTTTCACAGTCTTTTTCTTTCCATAGTGTGTCATGGATCCCCTCTATCGCCCCGAATACCTCCTCCTCCTGCTGGAGCAGGAGGGACTGTCTCTCGAGGACCATACCAGACGGTTTCTCTTGATAGCTAATGCCACCAGCTACCCGGACCACGCGCCCGAAGATGGTCCTCGGGAGGATTTCGCCGCATTCATAGAGTGGAATCTGGTGAGAAATGGGTCACCTCTCACGGTCGGCCCAATGGAGGATCTCGCCAGGTCCACTCTGGACCCAGAGCCCAGCCTACAATCTCCCCACGGTACGAGGCATAAGCCCGAGCCCACCGATGACGGAGAGCCAGAGGGCAACCCGTCAGACCAGGTGCGAGAGCCGGCGACACTGCCCACCACGAGGGAGCAAAATGTGGAGCGCCAAATGGGTCAAAATGAGGGGGTTTCCAATTCACCTATGCCTGATCCTCTGTTAAGCCCAGGAAGGGCTCCTGATCTTCCGTTAAGCCCAGGACGGGCTCCTGATCCTCCGGTAAGCCCAGGACGGGCTCCTGATCCTCCGGTAAGCCCAGGACGGGCTCCTGATCCTCCGTTAAGCCCAGGACGGGCTCCTGATCTTCCGTTAAGCCCAGGACGGGCTCCTGATCTTCCGTTAAGCCCAGGACGGGCTCCTGATCCTCCTGTAAGCCCAGGACGGGCTCCTGATCCTCCTGTAAGCCCAGGACGGGCTCCTGATCCTCTGCTAAGCCCAGGAAGGGCTCCTGATCTTCCGTTAAACCCAGGACGGGCTCCTGATCCTCCTGTAAGCCCAGGACGGGCTCCTGATCCTCCTGTAAGCCCAGGACGGGCTCCTGATCCTCCTGTAAGCCCAGGACGGGCTCCTGATCCTCCTGTAAGCCCAGGACGGGCTCCTGATCCTCCTGTAAGCCCAGGACGGGCTCCTGATCCTCTGTTAAGCCCAGGACGGGCTCCTGAACCCCCGTTAAGCCCAGGACGGGCTCCTGAACCCCCGTTAAGCCCAGGACGGGCTCCTGAACCCCCGTTAAGCCCAGGACGGGCTCCTGATCCTCCGTTAAGCCCAGGACGGGCTCCTGATCCTCCGTTAAGCCCAGGAAGGGCTCCAGCCCCAGAGCTTACTCCAATGCCTGCTCCTCCAAAATTCCCACCCACTCCTGCCTCCTCCTCTGCTGTCGTCTGGCTGCCCCTCTGCTCGCCCTCAGCCTACCATCATTGTGGTGCGAGCTCAGCGGGACCGCCATCCTCCAGCGACGCCTTGGTCGGCGTCTCCCTCACCTCCGCCTCCAGCCTCGGAGGCCTGGACTCCGCCTCGGCCCGTTGACCCGTCGGCTCCACCATGGCTCCTAGCTCCTTCCTCTCCGCCGTGGCCCGGCAGTCCACATGCTCTGCCTGGCTCCCTCGTCCCTCCGGCTCCGCCTTGGTCTGGCGTCGTCCATCCTATGCCTCGGGACTCCACTCCTCCGGCTTCGCCTCATCCCTCCGTCCCTCCGGCTCCGTCAGGCTCCTTCATCCCCTCGGCTACACCTCAGTCCTCGGTCACTCTGGCCTCACCGCGGCCTTCCGGATCCACATCGCCGCGTCAGTCACCAGAGCCATCAGTTCCGCCTAGGACCTCCGGCTCCTCCCCGTCACCCTGGCTCTTCGGCTCTCCGTCTCCGCCTCGGGCTCCTCCTGCACTTGCTCCGTTGCCGTGGGTCGAGTCCCTGGAGTCGGTGACCATTCCTCCTCCATGGCTCCTTCCTCCGTCGGCCCCACCTTGGGCCGTTATGGCTGTGGCCTGGGTCCTGCTGGGTGCCTCCTGCTTCAGATCCTTCCTGTCTCCTCCCTGGCTCCTCCCTCCGTCATCTCCTTCCTCTGTGGTCCCTGTCTGCTGGCCTCCCTTTGTTGTTTCTACGGTGCGAGGACGCACCTACCGGGAGGGGGGAGTACTGTCACACACCTGGACTCATTTTGTGTTTTTTGCCCTTGTGACCCAGTTTCTGTCTCTATGTGGTTTGATTAGTTCCCAGGTGTGTCTAGTCATTTCCGCATGTGTTCCATGTCCCTGTTAATTAAGTCATGCCATCCACCTGTGTTTTCCCAATTATCCCTTGTATAAAAGCCTTGTCCTTTCAGTTCTGTTTTGTCGGGTCTACTAGTTACTTGTCACCTGTTACTTGCCACTTGCCACCTGTTATTTGCTACTTACCTTGCCTATGTTTGATTTAATAAATCCTTGTTTCGTTTATCCCTCGGCTCCGTGTTCCTTCCAGCAGCGTAAGCCGTGACAATTGCCAAGTCTAAGATTCAATCTTTTCCAAAACATTTTTTTTTCATGTCATATTAATGCATGATATATATTGCTAAATTATTTCTTAGTTGTAAAATTATAGTTGTATAGGTCTTAAACAAACAAGTTTTCATAATTTAACAGTTATCAAATTATTTTTTTAATTTATTTATCAGTAAACAACGTGTTGTGGATAGTTTAAATGTGGTTGAATTACATTTAAATTGCATTATATTCAATAATTGGCCATATTGATGATCTGAAGGACTGACAATCAGTTTCTATGTATGTTTTTGCACTGTGTAAACTAAAATGAATTTATTATCTTAAAATGAAAATGAAATCTGTGATTTGTTTAACATTTCCACTAGTAATGTCATTGCTAAGATTGAAATGTTATTGAACTGCTATCTGTTCAAGCCCTGTAAACTGTATTTAATGTAAAACCTCATTGATGTATGTTTCAGTGTCTGTTACTGCTAATCTAGCAGAGCTGTGACTTATGTTTGCTACCTCTCACTTCTGATGATGCCATGTTGAAATTAGTTGTCAGATTTCTCACTTTTGTTTGAAAAGGCTGCTTGACATGAGCTGCTGTTGACTGAATGTGATATTTCTGGAGTCTGAAGCTGGAGGGTTGCGATGTAAACTGAGCTGAGATGAGTAACACATCATGCTAGCTCATGCTAGCTCGATGGTGTTTGGTTTTGTGGTCGGAGACTCATTCAGAGCCTAAAGATTATAATATAAAAATCAGCGTAGCAGTGGCCAAGTACACTTTTAACCATTTTAACCTCTTGCTGTTGTTTTCAGTCTTATCTCTGCTGCGATCTTATGAAAACATCTGGCTGAGTCAGTTTTGTTATTTCAACCACCAGAATTGTGCAAATGTGTCTTGGGAACAAATGTCATTTTTTTTCCTTATTGCATGACGATTTGACAGTGATTATACCTTGCATGGCTGTAATGTGTTTTTATACAGTAAGTCTTTATACCCACTGTGAGACTCTGAAGGATTTTCTAGCAGCCGAGTCATAACCAATCAATAAATGAGTGCAGATAAATGCCCTCTGTGGCTTAATGAGTTTCTGAGGAAATAATTAAGTTCATCAATTAAATCATTGTCAGATCATTGAAAGAACATTTGCGTTTCAGATTTGAGCACATTGTCATTCTTTATCTCTAATGCCACGGCAGTGCACATTATTGTATAGATTTTTTTTAAGTCTTTTCAAATCAAAAATAAAATCAATTCAACAATTTTATCAATAAGTAGATCACGAAATTGACACAAAACCTCATATTTATACAAATAAATTATTATTATTAACAATTATTACTTATTATTATTATTAACATATTACAGTTAATTTCTATTTCTGCACTGGTGAAACTTAGCTCTGTAGAGAGAGAGGAAGAGTTATGGATTTTACCCCAGTGAAGAAATTAAATTACAAGAAAATTGAAATATTGTAAAAATGTAAAGTTTGAAAATATTTACATAACAAAAAATGGTTAAAAGGTACACATATCTATAGTATTTCATAGTAGTTCTTATTTAGACAAAGCATTACATTAGTTAAGGTCTTTTATTACAGTAATGTACAGACTTCTATCTTGCAGCAATTTCTTTTTTTTAATAAGTTAATTTTTCTGAGAGTGTAGACCACAGTAAAGAAAATATATATATATTTTGTTTTGTATAACAAAACTATATGGGGAAGTGTGTGTGTGTGTGTATGTATGTATATATATATATATATATATATATATATATATAAAGTTGTAAAAGTATGTCGAGTATTTCAGTGAATGAATGTTTTTTTTTATGGGCGTAATGTGATCACTCTTATTCTCTTGCAGTGATTATTTTTGGTGGTGTTTTAATAATGAATATGTTGATAGTGTTTGTGTGTGTGAAGGGTGTTGCTGAGCAGCGAGAGTCCAGAGAGGGAGTCAGAGAGCGATGTGGGAATAGTTGACACAAACACAAGTCTCCAAACACTTGGGTGAAGTTGCATCAGGCCTGGCATCAATTCCAGCCAAACAAACAGTGTTAATGAAATCCCACCTGCTTGTTATGAGAAACTATTCTCTACAGCCAGCTTCACCTTCGACACGCTGCTTCATCTTCTGGTCTGTTCTCTTCGTTCTGTTCTTTTATTTCCCCTTATTTCCTTTTTTCTTCCACTTAGTAATTTCCTTTTTTTCTAGTTTTGTTGTTTTCTTTGTTTCTTTTTTTTGGTCTTTTTTTATGCCTTTTTGTTTTTTTAGTTCTGTTCTGTTTTCTGTTCTTCTGCATTTTGTTTTTCATTTTGTTCAATTTATTTATGCAAGTGCTGCTTGTCTTGACTCCTCATAACTGCCCCCTCTCTTTACCAATCAATCTATTTGTTTATTTTTTTGCTGTTATCTTTTCTGTTTCCCTCGTCAGGCTGTGCATGAGTCCAGAGCAGCACAGTGAGTTTCGGGAGGAAGGTCCAGTTCACTGCTGAGAAAGATGTTATCAGAACGGACCGAAGCAACATGTTCTTTAGAGGAGAGAACAACCCCAATGTAGAAATCATGAGGTTAGAGAAACATATTCACTGACACTCCACCAGAAATATGCCTTTCTTCCCATAGAAATTAAATTAAATTAAATTAAATTAAATTAAATATATATATATATATATATATATATATATATATATATATTAGCAATGTGTTTTATTTATTATATCAGGTATGACATATTTACTGTATATTAAATATATTTAATAACATGTATTCAAATAAACATATTTTTCAAAAACAGCTATTGGATTTTTAATTTGCAGTAATAGCTATAGTATAAATAATAATGTAATCAATTACAGCTTTGTTCATAAACACTTTTGCTTCAAAATAATGGCATATGATGCAAAACACTGAAGATGCACTCTTTCAACGTACTCTGGCTACCAATTTTAACGTTTTAGTGTTTCTTGTACAGTGGAGACCAAAATTACTGATTAATTACTGAATATTTTTTTTTCTGAAATATTGTTAATCTTCATTGCTCCAAATTCAAAGGAATATTAGCTGTGGGTATCTGAAAGTAGACTCTAATTTGAGTTATTTTTTAAAAATCTTATTACTGTACTTCATCATAATTAATTTATGAAATACACTTAAAAAACTGCCCTTCCACTCCTTTTAGGGTAGCTTCAAACAGGACTAAGCAGTGACCTTGAAATGTAGGAAATTGTATGTTGTTCTCTAATGTTTATCTCAGCTGCATGTGTATGTACTTTACATTCACACAGATTCATTCAAATCAAATCTTGCATTAAAATGTGCATACAGATATTCCTGTAAAGCCTTCATAGGTTAAACGTTGTTTGTGTTCATTTAGTTTTTTCCTTTTAAAAGAAAGGAAACTAACTGTGTATAACTGCAGAAATGTATTTCTCTTTTTGACTTCCTTATTCTTCTTGACTTATTTATGGCTCTTACTATAAAAATTCAAGGAGGTTTTTTTGGGGGTCAAAGTTCAAGCTGATGCATGATGTAGAATTCTTTGAAGCCAAGACTAAGTTGTTCCTGAAATGCTCTTTCGCTGGATAAACGCTAATTCTTCCCCTTCAGATAAACGAATGGGTGTCTGTATCACTTTAAGGATCGGCAGAGTGTCTAATGAAGATGAGATGCTAATTATCAGGGTTCCACAGAATCTATTTGCATGGTAATAACGAGGTGATTTTGGGGCGCAAAGTGGTTTGTCTCCTGGTTGCCCCCTCATTTGCATATCAGCATTTACTGCTTTTTAATTGGCTCTACATGCATTTAGCCTTGGCATTTGGTCTCACTTATACAGTCTACAGTGCTGGGTTATGTTTTCTGTGTTCTGTGACAGACAGACTTCTTCCACCTGTTCCTGTGTGATGATGTCACAGAGCAGCAGCTCGCTACAGACCAGATGCTGCTGCACTTTAGTTACCTCTCCATGCACATTAATGGAGAGCTGGTGCTGAGGAAGGTATGAGTGCACACACACACACACACACACACGTGCTGACAGAGCTCCTCATGGTTATGTATGCTGTGTCTTTGTGTCATGCAGAAGTGATGCATCTCTGTAGCGCTGCATACAAAACATATTTTTCTAACCACAACAAAAGCTAGTATGCCAAACATGCTGTCATTTCTGGAGAAATATTTATCTAAATCAAAATTGTACAGTGGAGATTATGATATAAGCAGTCATCTGTTGTGGTCATTCTGACATTATAGTCCTAATTTTAACAAACACTGGGTTGAGCAACTGATCATATGTTTTAATAAATAATCTGTCTTCTTCAGTGGAACACAAAAAGTGAATTTTGGAAAAATATTCTGGGTACTGTTTTCAAGACTTCAGTGTTTAGTAATTATGTATTTGCTTATTCATTCATTTATATTCATGTATTTATCGATTGTTCTTCCATATTTGTATTTTATATTTCATGTTCATTGTGGGTTTTAGTTTGAAAAGCATTAATCATCTTTGTGAGGATTCTTTCCTGAATAAAAAAATGGCTAATAATAATATAAAGTTAATGAGAACTGTCAATGTGACTCTACAAAAAGGATTTTTAAAAATCTCTGAGAGCAGCTTAAAAAATATAATTTTGAGTTCCACAGACAAAAATCTGTGCACTGTTTTATAATCAATTTATTTTTCACTGTTTATAATTTATTTTGATTTATTGTATTTACATTACTTAAAATGTATTTTACTTTACACACACACACACACACACACACACACACACACACACACACACACACATATATATATATATATATATATATATATATATATATATGTATATATATATATATATATATATATATATATGTATATATATAAGTTATTTTTTTCACTATGTAGCCGTTTTCTTTCATTTGCGCTGTTTATTCATTTTGCACTTTTTATTATTTAGTGATTTTTACACAATGCATACACATTTTGTGAGTTCATGCATTTCCTGGGAATCAAATCCATGACCCATTACTATTCTCTACTGTTTTACAGGAATGCTTTTGGTAAATACTGAAAAAGCTGAATATGAATTACAATATCAAATATTTTTTCATCATATTTGCCCATTATTATTATTTTTTTTTAAATCTCAATCTCATCTTTCTTTTTCTGTCCTTCTCCCTTATTGCCTTTAATCCTAGGCACGAAGCCTGCTCTCTCAGTTCCGCCTTCTTCTCAGAATTCCTTGCAGCTTACATGACCTGTGTAAACTGTGCGGGCCCGGAATGTGGGATAGCCTTTACATCCCGGCCATAGAATGTTCTGGAGAGCATCCCGATTCTTAGAGCTGCCCCTATGGAGGCACTGCCAGTCCCGAGAGCCCACCCTTACCAAGCCCCAACCAGCCCAACGAGGACAAGAGGGGCTCCAAGACACGAGACATTTCCACTTTCCGCAAGCACTCCTGCCTCGAGCACACCTCAGGAAAGCCGTTACCCATAGGGCTTAGCCTCTGAGATGCATTTAGGGCTCCATTGTGTTGTACTCAACATCGGGTATGAATCACTGCCTTGTGCATAAATGGTTCAAATGTTGACAACCTCTTTTGGAGGTTGAGGAGTTTCATCAACCTGTGTTTCATCAATAATTCACAAGTACAATTATCACAAACAATCAAGACTAAGTCTACATCCATCTTTCATTAAGTCATATCTTGCGGACTGACATCTCAGAATATATTTGTCTTATTTTTTTATATATCAACAATGTATGCATGTGTTAATGTTTTTGTGTGTGGTTTGTTACCAGTTGAAGGACATTTATGTTTGTTCTGTTTAGTTTGGGTTTGATTGCATATATTTGTTCCTTTTTTGTACAATTCTCAATTATGAATCAAACAGTCAATATGAAAAACAAACCAAATATGAAGTGGGATACTGTTATCAGTGGCTGTCTGACATCAAAACATTGTTTTATGATGATCTATGCCTTTCATTTCCTCACAATAAATATTATGATATATATAGATGGGAGAAGATCGTCTTATCATGAGTCCTTGAAGATCGTGAATTCAATGTGAAATCAAAACTGATGCTATTGTTTTACAGACAATAATGTTTTACAGAGTTTATTATTTTCAAATAAGGTAAATACATTAGAACGTCAATAAATTTACCAACTGAGCATTAATATAAAAACCTGTCTGTTTTTTGTTGTGAAATATTGTGTTCGTGTTGATGTGGTAAACCCTCAGCTACAGCAGAAGGTCTTAATCTTCTTCTCCAGAACAGAATGAGCTTAAAAACCAAAAACCCAAGAGGGAGTTTGATTTTAATTAGTTTATCTGGCGGCTGAATGGTTGACAGAGAGCGCGCTCTCAGAGATTAGACACCGTGCTTGAGTGCGCGTGAACGTGAAGGTGCCTGCGTCTTCGCGGATCCCCAGAGCCTCTTTAAAAAGCAGATATCGGCAAATTGCTGTCAAAAGGTAACATTGGACTCTCAAGATGCAGTCTCCGACAATGACGGGCATTATGGCTTTTGCTTAGCCACTAGGCAATGCTCCTCTCACGAGTCCCAGAGAGCATTGAGGCACGGCCGAGGGATCTAAAGAGAATAACGGGATGATGACATGCTTGAGAAATAATTAGAGGACGTGCATGAGGGTGCTGAGACACTTTCAATTCACGTTATCTGCCTGCTGCTTTACGGTGATGTTTTTATGCATCAAAGCTGTTGCTAATTACGCGGTGGTTTTATATTTACTGATAGTCTAATGTCAGGGGCAATACCTGCTCTCTCATCTATTGTTTTAGCAACACCAATTGACGAAAATAAAGGATGTTTGCTTGCTCGAGTCAATTAAGCAGAGTCTTATTGTTATCGAAACACACATAACTCGTTTTTGCATTTAAAAACGCGACTCACAAGGCGGTGGAATGGGGGAAAACGCAAGGTCTGGAGACACGCCATTAGTGTATTATATATAGGCTAATTTCACATTTAATTGCTCGTCAAGATGTGTCTGGCATAGACATACACGCAGCACTCGGTGTGAAAATCAAGCACAGTGGTTGAACACTTGTCTAGCACATAAAAAAGAAGACATATTAAATTTAACGTGAATAAACACCAGGCTGTGATGTTTTACAAAATTGCATCTTATAGGGGTGTTTACACAACAACATTTTCAACTATAAAAGTACTTTTTATAATTCTGTTTTTGTCATTAAAGGGGTCGTATGATGTTGCTAAAAAGGACAATATTATATTGTGTATTTGGTGTAATGAAATATGTTTATGTGGTTTAAGGTAAAAAACAAACAAACATTATATTCCACATACTGTACATTATTGTTTCTCCTCTTTGCCCCGCCTTCTGAAACGTGTTGTTTCATGTGACGGAAATGTTTTGACCCTTAACAAAGTGTAATGCTGTGTCCTGGTCAAAACTCCGGCGCGGCAAGACAAAAACAGTAAAACCCATTATAAACCAGGCATTTGTTGCATCCAATGGGGACATGTAAAAGTACTTTCTGTCACGTACGGTGTTACAGATACCACAGGAGAGGGAACCAATTGCAGGTAAGTCCTTTATTTGAAGGGTAATCCAAAGGGGTAAACAGTCCAGGCAGGGTCAAAACCAGAATATCTAAACATAACATAAACCAAACAAGAAGACAAGGCAAGGGCAAGAACTGATGGACATGAATTAACATTCAACAAGGAACATTAAACAAGGACTCCGTAACACAGACTCAGACAGACCGGGTATAAATACACAGAAGGATAATGAGGGAACAGGAGACAGGTTGGGAACAATCAATTACTAAACAGGAGGAAGGTGACCAAATAAGGGAACAGGAAGTGATAAGGAGACAGACACCGTGAGAAAGGAGGACACCTAGTGGAAACCCAGGGAACACAACCCAGACACTGTGACAGGACCCCCCCTCTACGGAGCGGCTCCCAGACGCTCCACGACAAGACACGACACAGACCAGGAGGGAGGCGGACAGGGGGAGGGACGGAGGGCCAGACTCACTGAGGGGAACAGACAGAAACATAACAGAAACCAAGAAACACAAAACAGAAATCCATAAGGACATCATGTGGCGCCCCCCAGGGCGGAGCAGAAGACCACCACAGCCGTGTGATCATGGTGGAAGCCCCCCAGGGCGGAGCAGAAGACCACCACAACCGTGTGGTCAGGACGGAAGCCCCCCCAGGGCGGAGCAGAAGACCACCACAACCGTGTGGTCAGGACGGAAGCCCCCCAGGGCGGAGCAGAAGACCACCACGTCCTTGTGGACGAAGCCAGAGTCCTCCAGGGCGGAGCGGAAGACCCCCACAGCCGTGTGGTCAGGGTGGAAGGCCCCCAGGGCGGAGCAGAAGACCACCACAGCCATGTGGTCAGGACCGAAGGCCCCCAGGGCGGAGCAGAAGACCACCACAGCCATGTGGTCAGGACCAGAGCCCCCCAAGGCGGAGCAGACCTCCGTGCGGCTGGACCAACGGGACGACGAAACTCTGGTAATTCCCTGGTGTCCTTACTGGACTCCAGAAGATTGGTGCTTGCCTGACACTGCTCATGAAGATCAATGGTGACTTGCATTTGCTCATGAAGATCAATGGTGACTTGCCTCAGTCCATGAAGATCAATGGTGACTTGCCTCAGTCCATGAAGATCAATGGTGACTTGCCTCAGTCCATGAAGATCAGAGGTGACTTGACTCAGTCCATGAAGATCAGAGGTGACTTGACTCAGTCCATGAAGATCAGAGGTGACTTGACTCAGTCCATGAAGATCAGAGGTGACTTGACTCAGTCCATGAAGATCAGAGGTGACTTGACTCAGTCCATGAAGATCAGAGGTGACTTGACTCAGTCCATGAAGATCAATGGTGACTTGCCTCAGTCCATGAAGATCAGAGGTGACTTGACTCAGTCCATGAAGATCAGAGGTGACTTGACTCAGTCCATGAAGATCAGAGGTGACTTGACTCAGTCCATGAAGATCAGAGGTGACTTGACTCAGTCCATGAAGATCAGAGGTAACTTGACTCAGTCCATGAAGATCAGAGGTAACTTGACTCAGTCCTTGAAGATCACCGGGGACTTGACTCAGTCCTTGAAGATCACCGGGGACTTGACTTGACTCTGAAAGGTCAGCGGTGACCAGCCCTGACTCTGGAGGGTCCGCGGTGACCAGCCCTGACTCTGGAGGGTCCGCGGTGACCAGCCCTGACTCTGGAGGGTCCGCTGGCACCTGACTCGACTCTGGCGGGTCCGCTGGCACCTGACTCGACTCTGGCGGGTCCGCTGGCACCTGACTCGACTCTGGAGGGTCCGCTGGCACCTGACTCGACTCTGGAGGGTCAGCGGAGACTCTCCTCCTGTGCAGCGGCGCTGGGCAAGTAGCCATCTTGGGCCATGACTCTGGACAGGCGGCCATCTTGTACTGTGGTGCTGGGCTGGCGGCCATCTGTGGTTGTGGCGCTGAACCGGTGGCCAATGTGGGCATTGGCGCTGGGTTAGCGGCCATCTTGTGCTGTGGCGCTGGACTGACGGCCATCTTGTGCTGTGGCGCTGGGCTGACGGCCATCTTGGGTTGTGGCGCTGGGCTGGTTGCCAACCTGGGCAGTGGTGCTGGGCTGGCGGCCATCTTGGGTTGTGGCGCTTGGCTGGTTGCCATCCTGGGCAGTGGTGCTGGGCTGACGACCACCCCGCCGGAAGAGACAGGAGTGGCTGGGGCATCCCACAGAAGCCGATGCTGCAAATAGTACACAAACTCCCAGAACTCCAAAGTTTCTAAATGCGCCATCTCCTCCTGAGAAACTGGATCATCCAGCCCGCTGTTAAAATAATCTTTAAGGGCTGCGTCATTGTATCCCATACCCTCGGCCAGGGACCAGAACACCTGTGCCAGGGCACCCACCTCATTGCCCTCTTCGCGGAGGGCGATCAACTTCAGATACTTCGCCATCCGCTCCGCCATCCTGGCTGGGGAGCGGGAAAAAGACATACCGCTGGTTCCTTGCATGACGGAGTCCTTCTGTCGCATACGGTGTTACAGATACCACAGGAGAGGGAACCAATTGCAGGTAAGTCCTTTATTTGAAGGGTAATCCAAAGGGGTAAACAGTCCAGGCAGGGTCAAAACCAGAATATCCAAACATAACATAAACCAAACAAGAAGACAAGGCAAGGCAAGGGCAAGAACTGACGGACATGAATTAACATTCAACAAGGAACATTAAACAAGGACTCCGTAACACAGACTCAGACAGACCGGGTATAAATACACAGAAGGATAATGAGGGAACAGGAGACAGGTGGGGAACAATCAATTACTAAACAGGAGGAAAGTGACCAAATAAGGGAACAGGAAGTGATAAGGAGACAGACACCGTGAGAAAGGAGGACACCTAGTGGAAACCCAGGGAACACAACCCAGACACTGTGACACTTACAGACTGGGAGTCAGAACAGCCTGCATTGTAGTCCTCTCTTCCAGGATCAGGAAACAGTCCTCCATAAAATGCACTGCACACATCTGAATATTTGGGTTGAACTGTTCTGAATCCGTGTTGTAAATACAACTTAAACACTGATTTCTAGTCATGTCCTCTTTTGGAAGAACAAACAAAGTGTTTTCGCTTTCACAATGAAACAGCGTCTATACGACATGGTGGCGTTGCTAACAACACTACAGCGAAAATCAAAGTTATGCCTTTTGGTCATTTGGGTGCTTGTATGTAAATCTTCCCACAAAGTGACATAGACATGCGGGGGGGGGGGGGGGGGGGGTGTTTAAACGAGGCATTTCAGGGTTGTGTGTACGAGACTTAACTTTTATAAAGAATATTTCTTTGGTTTTGAGATTTTAGTCTTTGCAACTCTAGGGATCTTATCTATTCACCAACAGCTTGTAACACTCCAAAAAGAAAGGAAAACTTAAGACTGCATCATATGAAGCCTTTAACATGACAGCGGCTTTTGGGGATTTCAAAACAAAGTTCCAAAAGTGCAATTTTTTGAAAACAATACACTGATATCTTCTCCGTGTAAATGTTTGAATTTATGAAAACAGTGATGTCATGCGCATGCGTATAACATGTTTGCTTAGTGTTTCCATCGAAGGACACATTTGTGACCATGGACTACAAAACCAGTCCTGTGTTAATTTTTTTTTTATGCTAAATTGAGACTATACATCATCTGAAAGCTGGAAAAAATAAGCTTTCCATTGAAATATGGTTTGTTAGGACAATATTTGACAACTATTTGAAAATCTGGACTCCGATGGAGCAAAAAAAATCTAAATACTGAGAATATTCACAACTCTCAACATTCAAACCATTTTATAAAGTGTTTGTTCACTTATTTTTTTTTTTATAATTGGTATGTTGTCAACGACAGTTCAATCCATTAAACACACTCACAGACTTGTTTTTTTCCCATCAAGAAATAAATATGGTGCTACCCTCCCTGACTACGGTCTTTGTAAACCAGTGCAGTGATGCTAAAGCACATTTTGTGTGAACGGCCCAACACAATCTCATGGCAATCCATAGCTATACAGTTAGTCAGTTAGGGTTTTTTAAGAATTCGTATAGTCTCATTTGTTCATTTTTGTTCAATCTGCTTACACCCATGAGACAGTTATGTGTAGGTATGGCCCATCATGCTTTATTTGTTCTGAAAATGTTACATTTTCATACGAATTTATACAACACAATCGGCACCTTTATAAATTAGTTAAGAGAACTGGTTGAACAGCCTTTATTCTCATTACTAGGACATTAAATATTTGAATCAAATTAAGGAAAATAACATGCTAATTAAAATATGGTATTTATACATCTTAGTGTTTATTGTATTCATTTAATGCTGAATATAATAAAAATTATATTACAGGAATTTTAATTACAGTAATGAGAATCATCAATGGGAATGATGCCTACAAAAACAATTGAACGTAAAACCTCCAGATGCATTACAGTAATTTGTGAGGGAAAAGTGCAAAAAATTTCATAAACATAATATGTTGATAATGATTTCTTACATTTACCTTTTAAGTTTTTTTGTGTGATTCACCCACCAAAATGACATCATAGATAAGACAGCATTTTATAATCTTGTTTGTTGTGGAAAATTATTTTCCTTAAAGCAGTTTATTCAAGTTTGTTTCCTTGTTGTTTCCCTTAACAGAAAGAAGATTAGATCATAGTCCGTATGATCATGAAAGCTTAGATCAGAAGCAATATTGTGGGTTGGTTTGCTGTTTTCTGATGCAGGCAGTTTTGCAAAACCAGTAAATTAGCTTGCATCATCTGTTTTTTCATTGACGTGCAAAAACGTCACATAATGGCAATCTGGCTCTTACTCGCTTCAACACCCACTTACCAAACACTTACCCGCCTAAAAGAGCTTATATGTGCATTTAACCAATGGACTGTTAAAAATACAGGTTTGAGGTTTGGGATAAGCTTTAATTTCCTTTGGCTTTCCATAATGGAAGTCAAGAATACCTTTTCTATTTCCTGTGAGCGAGCTATTTCTGGAAAGCTAAATCTGATAAAAACAAATGATGCAGGTAACAACATGAAGATATCATGAGCCATTTCAAATCCGTCCTTAATTTTATTCCTAGCAGTATCAGGTTGCTTTTATTAAATTAAACCTGTGTAATTTTAACATTACTCCTTTAATATTGTATTTGCCATGGATTATCACAAAAAGCTTTTTTGAAAAAAAATGTCAGACCTTATGAAAGTGGATTTTAATGTGTATGTGTTTTCCACCGTGGCCCACTTGAAGTGCTTGGTTTTTAGTACATGAAGTTAAACTAAATGAAAAAGAAAGGTTTTCTTGGAAATTATGTAAACTAAAATAAGTTGAGTTTGTTTATTTTACATTGAATATGACTATCATGTGTAAAGAATACATTTAATTATTCAACAGTCCAGGCGTTTAAATAAATCCTAAGCATTCATGAATTTCAATAAACAAGCATTAAGCTCAACAGCAGAGAGACGTATCAAATCTTTATGAGATCTAAGCTGGAGAATGTTCCCAGTGGTCCTGGTGTGTTTCCAGATAGTTATTTCCTTGGCGACGGATTCCAGGGAGCCAGTTTGAACTCCCCGATCAACTCAAGTCAGATAAACAAGAGCACTTGAGCGGTTAAAGTCCCCTGTAAATGCCGAGACACACCCAAACATATCCTCGCTTCTTTTTTTCTTAAATAGTTCTTGTGATTGTGCAGCAATATTTCCTGAATTTCTCCACTGAAACCAATTGATGAAAAAATAAATAAATAGAAAATGTTTGACTAAATAATCTCAATGTTCCAGTTGAATGTTATTAATTGTTCTTCTGGCCTTTCGTAACCCTTCTTCTTCACCTCTTCGCTCAATCCGAACCCCTTTTGGTATTGACTGATCAGATCTGGATCGAATTCATCTATCTGATTTGCACAAGTACATTTGTGCTGTTTATAAGTTCTATTTTGTTAGGTTGGATGTATATGTTTTAGGTCTTTCAC
This sequence comes from Carassius carassius, assembly GCF_963082965.1. Taxonomy (NCBI): domain Eukaryota; kingdom Metazoa; phylum Chordata; class Actinopteri; order Cypriniformes; family Cyprinidae; genus Carassius; species Carassius carassius. Next base: position 7,252,538 of record NC_081763.1, read on the forward strand.
ATATGCTATACAGGCAATCACAACTAATGTGTTCTGGAGAGAAGAGGTTTTCTCTGTTTCTTGCTTAGCGTGATAATGAATCATAGGCACAGATGTTATCAAGAATTATTCACTGAACCCTTGCACAGATCTTTGTAGGAAACCCGCCCACACAAGGGATAGAAGGAACCATGTTGATTTATTTATTTAATTTTTAGCTTATTCTGTCCTACTACAAAAAATTTTGTAATATGTCAATAATGTGCTAACACAATCCATGACTTCACTGGAACTCTGAATGGGTAATTCTCAGGAAATTGAATGGTTTGAGCAAGTAAACTATTATTTTAATAATTTCTTGTGAAAAGGTTACTTTCAATTTTGTCATGGCCAAAGTACATCACAAATACAATTTTTCCATAGAAATTTTTAAACTGTAACACCCAATTTTGAAAATTGCCTTCAGGTATTTATTCTTAACACCAATGCAAATCATAAAGCACTATAACTGAATCAATTTTTTTTAAATTTATAATTATAGTGGGATTATATTATATTTAATTTCCAGCATGCCTAGTAATAAATCACACTCCTATAACTGAAACAAATATTAAAAGCCAAGGACATTTTTCTTTTAGAATATTTCATGTCACACCGGTTATATTCTGAATGTTTTGAATTTCAAATTTAGGTTTAGACAATGAAATAGGGAAATTCAAGGAAGTACAAAGAAAAACAGTTTCAACCATGTGGTCAAAATTTGCCATGATGTCACTGTCATGTAAAAATCACTGTTGATTTTAAATATGGTGTCAAGTACACAAAACAGAAAGTTGAACAGAAAGTACAGACACAAATGTTCTAATTTTTTGTCTTTACTTATGTGGTATTTACATGATGGTAATGGGAGTAGTTTCATTCATATACCTACTGTTTATATATAAATGGCATTGACCTGATTCTGTGAGTCATAACCCTCTGTACTCATGACGGGGGTTTCCGCCGTAATAAGAGCCTCTCACAGGGAATCCTTTCTGTAGGAAAAATACTTCCACTCAGAGTCCCCCTGTCCTCTCTGTCTGGAAACGAGTCTGAAATCCCTCTATGACTGTAGGTGTTTTTGGGGGTTGATACACTGGGAATCTGAGGTAAAATAAGTGAGAAGTCACTGTATGAGTTGGCATTCACTGCGTGGAGCACTGTTTAGCTGTATTTGAGAAAATCAAACATGTCTTTTGTTTTATCCAGAACAGAGGTGGGTAGTAACGAGTTACATTTACTTCGTTACATTTACTTGAGTAATTATTTGGGGTAACTAATACTTTTCGGAGTATATTTAAAGATGGGTACTTTATACTCTTACTTGAGTAAATTTTGGGGGGAAAATCTGTACTTTTACTCCGTTACTGAGGGCGACGCTCCTCTCGTTACTTTATCTTAATGCAATAAATGGTTTAAATGCTTTAGTTTATTCCAAACGCGCCGTCTACTTTTCTCTGGGCAATGAGCGATGCTCAATCGCGAATGATTCATTCTTTTGAGTCAATTCTGTTCAAAGGCTTGATCAAACCAATTGGCAAACGAGTGAATTGGTTCGTGAATCAGTTTGAATGAGTCGTTCAGTTCCCTGCCGCATGCGCTGAGCGTCTGAAGCGGTTCACTCGGAGTTGTAACGTTTAACATCAGCAGCGTTGAAAACATGGCTGGAACTGCACTGAATTGAAAGCAAATCTGCAAAGGATATTATTTGCTAGCGATGGAGATCCTTATTAGATGAACATCGCGTGTGCTGTCTACTGTTTAACAGGTAATAACTTGGCCTACATTCGATTACAGTACACGATACCACTGTGACATTACTTTGTTGTACGTGTGTGGCTTATAAAAGAGGGCAGTCAAGTTGAATGCAGCTTCCAAAAGACAAAAATAGCCGATTAAGATTTTATTAATTTTAATATCTGTGAATCTGTGATTGCTTGCTGGCGCTGAGCCAGAGATAGATGTGTTTTTACAGCACTGCGCATTATAACCAATCACACACGATTCTGTTGAGCTTATTAAAGCATTGGCCAATCAGAGGCGTTCAGATGAGTCATCGCTAAAATGCCGGTGCTTCCTTCACTCGCTCACTGACTGAATACCTCTTTCTGGTGAATTCTCTCGTCAGAAACAACAAAGTGCAGATGTGTGTACGAATCTTTAATTAAGATATTGATTTCACAGTGTTAACAGTTTCAGTGATTTTAATGGGAGTTTCTGAGAGTGATTGAAATCTAGACTGTCAGTGAAAATTATCTTTAATAATGTAAATGTTATTTGCTCTCTTTCTTAACAATGAAAGATTAGTAGCAATATGTATATCACATTAACTTTTAATGTTAATTTCACATTTAATATAAAGTCAGTCGTATTAAAAATATGTTATGGCATGACACCTATATCTGTTACTCAAGTAAACAGACAGGGTTTTATAATAAATTACATAAATTGGAGTAAAGGCTGATGAAATATATACATTTATACACGCACACATACATTACATACATTTTATCTATATATCTAAATAAAAATAGGCTCAGTATATATGACCCAAAGTAACTAACTACTTGAGTAGATTTTTTATCCGATACTCTTTTACTCTTACTCAAGTAACTATTCAAGACTAGTACTTTTACTTTTACTTGAGTAAATATTCCTAGAAGTACTTTTACTTTTACTTGAGTACAGTTTTTGGGTACTCTACCCACCTCTGATCCAGAACTAGGGAATAACATAGATTTTTTATTCGTCACATACATGTTTATATAGAGCATATATAACCAGCAGTAAAAAGTGAGCAGAACTAAAAGTAGCCTACAGATTTGTGTACTTTGTGTACTAACAAACTACTACTTTCAATGATTTAAAGAGTGAATTGGTTTGTCCTAAACGGCTATTTCATGCTTGTACACTATGTAGTGCTGAAAATTTTGAATAGTTTTACTGGATGTGTTCGTCCCAAACACCGGCGGTGCCAGATGGGGTCCTGGGGGGTCTCAAGACCCCGCCAAAAAATGCCTTGACCCCCCATTTGACCCACCACCCTATTCCTGATAAATATATATATATATATATATATCCGGGATAAATTTAAAAAAAATTATCTTCAAACTACGCAGAGTAATAATAAATAATTATTTCGACATTTAATTATTTCGACATGATATGCTTTGTTGTTTTTGTTGTTTAGTAGCAGTAATATGCAGTTATTAGCCGTGTCCACTGTATTTTTTGTTGGTTTTCATGAGACCCCCCTTTAAATGACCAGGACCCCCCATTTCCCCCCCCCAATCAAAATTGTCTGGAGCCGCCACTGGTCCCAAACTGTTCTCGTTCTATTTTATGAAGTGCTGGAAAGTAAAAAAATTATTTTGCTAAATCCAATCGATTGTATATAAATTGTGTATATAACCATGGTTCCCCGAGGGAATGAGATGCTGTGTCTGAACGCTTTGGGAACACCTCTGCGTGACCACGTTCTGAAACATGTGAAATCAGTCCAAGTCCAGGCAAGTCTTCATGGGCGGGATGACCTGGTGACCAGGAAGCTTAAAAGCATGTGCGGTGTAGACAGCCTTAGCTTCTGATTAGTGAAGGAAATTATTGCAGGGATCCAGGAAGTATGGCAATGTGACGCAGCATCTCATTTCCTCTGGCGGCCATGGTTACATACATAACTTAGAGACATTCCCCTTAAGGAATTTGCGCTGAGTCAGAATGTTTTGGGAACGAGATTACCCACTCCGCCACACTTGCATTTCCCTGCCTAGCTTGTCAAACCTGACAAATATAAGCGGGGTGGACCAGCCCATAGCATTACAGATGTTGTGCATAGACACTCTAGAGAGAAAGGACTTGGAGGCCAAAACACTTCTTGTTGAGTGCGCTCTGACCCTAAAAGGTGAAGGGAGGTCACAAGATTCATAGGCCAAAGATATTGCATCCACAATACACCAACTTAAAGTCTGCTTGGTCACCTGGAGACATCTCTTGGGTGAACCAATGTAAACAAATAATTGGTCAGATTTCATCCACAGGGAGGCTCTGTGGACACAAGTATCCAGCACTTAAGGGAGGAGAAAAGAAATTCTGCAGCATAACTGTCCATGGAATTAGTAAAAGTGAAAGTGCAAATCATAACTTTCGCCAAGTATGGTAACCCATACTCTGAATTGGTGATCTGCATTTAACCCATCTAAGTGAGAAGTTAACACACCCAGAGCAGTGGGCAGCTATCTCCAGTGCCCGGGGAGCAACTGGGGGTTCAGTGCCCTGCACAACGGCACTTCAGCCATGGGTATTGAGGGTGGAAGAGAGCGCTGTTCAATAACTCCCCTTCACCTACAACTGCCAGCACATGTCAGCAACAAGACTCGAACCTGTGACCTTCGGGTTACAAGTCTAACTCTCTAACCATTAGACCACAGCTACTGCCCTAAATTACTGTGGGAACCTTAGGCACATAACCTGGCCTAAGGTATAGGAATGCCTTAGCCATACCAGGCTCAATCTCCAGAAAGGAAGGGGCCACAGAGAGTGCCTGGAGGTCACCAACTCTCTTAAGGGAAGACATGACCAGGAGGAAAGCAGCCTTAACTCTGAGGAACCTCTCCGGAACCACCTCAAGGGGTTCAAAGGGAGGTTTACAGAGAGCTTCTGAGTCCACGACCAAATCCCAGGATAGGAATCTAGAGTATGAAGCAGGCCTCAGCCTCAAGGCACCATGGAACTCCAGCACTGAACCAACAGGGCAGTTGACTGGGTCCAGCTGACAGTTGCCACACCAGGAAGTAAAAAGTTTCCACTTCAAGAAGAACAATTTCCTTGTGGAGGGAACTCTGCACTGGAACATGGTCTCAACAACCTCAGTTGAGAGACCGGAAGCTATGAGCTGTGGGCCACACCCACAGTTTCCATAACTCCGGGCGCAAGTGAAGGAAAGAGTTCCCCTGAGCGAGGAGCCCCCCATGGCTAATATAGCCAGGCAGTTGATGTGTCAGGAGAGATGGCAGCCTTCCCTCAGACTCTGGGCGAGTCCACAGGCTCATCCTCGTCGAAGCCCACCACATCAACCTCCTAAGATAATGACATGTGGAACATTGAGCTCTCTCCCCGAGGGGAAGAAACTGATTCAAGTTTTTTTGATCCCTGAGAGAGAGCGCTAGATCTGGTGAGTGAGGGCAAAAAAGGGACAAGCCCATCCATCTCCAACCCCTCCACCAGATCCATTTGTGATCCCCACAACCACATCCACACTCTCTGCCTTGGTAGAAGACCTCCTCGAAGACTGTCCGGCGGGAGCAGATCATACATAACGAGAGCCACTCGTAATATGGACAGTCATCCCCCTGGAGAGCTGACTGAGTGAGTTCCGCTCCCAGACAAGCAAAGGAGATTATGTGTGTAACTGCCCATAATGAAGCGCAAGCAAGAAGGAGCACACAATCTAAAATGTTGCTTGTCACTCTTCATAACACACATTATCAGAATGTGCACAACACACACACACACACACACACACTCAAGAGAGACAGAGACACAGAGTGCTTACTAAAGAAGCAGATGCTAACAATGTTTCCACTGCACATGGTTTTAAGCTTCCTGGTCAATACGTCATCCTGCCCATGACATATTGCCATGCCTGTGTATACTTCACTTTTAATATGTACACAAGAGTCAGTGTACAGTGCGTGTGATGCGAATAATAGTAAATCATAAATCAGTTCATCCAAAAATTCTCTTTCGTGTCAATTCTAATTTTTTTCTAGTAAATGGTTTACTCCTCTCGCTCTCGTAAGAGCTGGAAGTCTGATTCATTCTAGTGAATCAGTTTGTCCTAAACAATCCTCTCTCTGTATCAATGGAAAGTCCAACTCATTCTAGTGAATCGGTTCATTCAGACTGTTCTTGCAAATGAATAGATTCAAGAAAGATTTGCCGACGTCCCTGCGTGGCATTGTTAATCTTTTTTATAGCAAACATTTAATTCATCTCATCATTCATCAATGTCTTTGGCTCAGTTATATGAATTATAATTGCATTTAGAGAAAATGTATCAGTTTGCAAGAGTTTTCTCTGTAAAGGCGATACTTAAAGTTAGGAATAGAAAATTAGCATCCCTAACACCATCTGTTGAAGCCTAACAAATTTCTTATATACTTACAAACTTGGTGTGATAATTTATTACCTAATGCATGGACAATAAGACATTTTAAGGGTGCAAATACATTTTCAGTCCACTGTACATACTGTATTGTTTATATTTCAAGGTTACACAATGTTCCTAAAAATTTACAGTTTTCTTCATGGACATTAAACTATCTAAGATGTGTTTAGGATAGAGGACAGCATGAGACCACCACCTCTAATCAGTCAAATGAGTCTGTTGAATGACTGATTCGGGATGGAGTTCAGAGTTGTTGGATGAGCTCTTCTGAGGAGAATGCGATGATCTTGGCAGAGTGTAAATGTTTTGATCGTTCCAGTTTCTGATTCAGCTTACTCAAAACATTGTAAAATCTGTACAGATTTGTCTCTAAGCCTTCCACGGCTGATTATTGTTCTTCCACTGAAAATCATAGTTCACATGGTCTCTCCAGGGTGCCAAAGTCTGCAAAGAGATCCAGCAAAAACTTGCCATCCTTTCCATGACGCAGCAAAGTGAATAATACATGCAAAATAATGAGTTTACTGCCTTTTCTTGTCATCTGTTTCATTTCCTTCAGCAATGCAGTATTCATAGGATTAGTGCGTTTTTATACACTTTGGGTGTGAAACTGATTCTGCATGTGCCATAAACGGGTTCGGTGTGCTCATTTCAACATTGGATTAAGAAATGTTCTGTAAAAAAGAAAGTGTTTTCACAAATACATCTTTAGTTTAGCCTGTTTGATATTGTCTTGCAACTCAAGAAACTGTAATTCGTCATAATTTCAGTATTGCATGTTTTCAGTTTTTTAATATAGTCACTCCAAGATTTTGTGCTGCAATGCATGATAGAAGTTCAAAAAAACCATAATAAAATTAACTACATTTTTAATTGCAACTCTGTAACTTGAAAAACAGTAAGTGGGATATTGTTGGTCCAAAATGTGTGTTATGTAGAGTCAGATCAATTGAATTTTTTCTTAGTCTGTGTGACTCTATTGGCCTAATATGTTGGATCAAATGTAATTGTAAGATCTGACGATTGACACTCACTTCATGTTGTGAAAACAGTCTTGGAAGAACAGATTAGTAGAATGATTTGTGGTTTCTGAAATGTAGCTGGGAAAAGCAATTGTTGCCACAATGCAGACAGCTGAGCACACATGGCCGCCCTCCCCAGCGCTTGTTCCATTGTTTTTCAGTTCTGCCATCTCCAGAGACCTTCCTCTAGATTAGTCTGCTTTATTTTCACATTTTTAATAAGTAGACCATGTTATGCCGGTATTTCAGTTGAAGTATTTTGAGCATGTTAAAGGATTTTCTTTTTTTCTTTCTTTTTCTCTCTCTTGCAAAAATCAAAACAAAACTAGTTACAATCAAAATAAATGATTTATGACTAGAAGAATACATGAGAAGAAAACATTTATTACATTTGTTCAAATAAAGACATCTTAAAAAGTACTACTTATGGAAAGAACCTATATGATTACAAAAATATTTTTTTTAATCAAAATATTTATTTTTTTCCCTACAAATTTTTAGAACTCCCTTATAAACTCAAAAAGTGAATTTTTGGAAAAAAGAATGTTTTGGGAATTTTGGAATTTATTATTGGATTTGATTAGAAGACCCTGTTTTTTCTTTTCAGAAACTCATTAGGTTTTATTATGTTCACATACTTTTTCCATTGTTTGAAAAACAGAAAGAGAGATAGAAGAAAGAGAGAGAGAGAGAGGCAGGTTTAGGTCCCATTTTCGGAGCTAAAAATTCTAATAATTGCTTAAGTTCCAGACATCTTTTCATGCATTATAGGGGCTTTTGTTCATCCGTTCATTCATGTTTTTCCCTGCTTAATTGTTTTTCCTCTTTGTCTAGCCTTCAGAGCAGTAAACAGATGCGGCGAGTGAAAACAACACCTGAATCTCATTTCTAATCATCTGATGAGGGGCACTGGTATCCCAGCATGGTGAGTCGTGACTTCAGCCACGCTATTATTATTACAGGACTGCCACTGACCAGAAGTTCTCATATAGAGAACTGTTTTCAGTCTTTTGGAATGCTGTCTGTAGTGTTTGGGATGTTTTACAGCACCATCATGTGCACCTGGTCTCGTGAAATGTTTCTTTGACCATTATACAGCCTTGAAAAGCAATTACCAGGAGTAATGATTCCCATGAGGAGGCTGCTCAGATCAACACATGAAACAATCATTTGGTTCTTACAGTGGTGTGCTGTACTCCATTTAAAACTGTTTTCGAAAGCATCTCTATTTGAAAAATATTTATGCATGCTGATGTTTTGAATTATTAAATATTTGTGAATGTTTTCAGTGTCTCTTATGCTAAGGCTGCATTCATTTAATGGAAAATATAGTAAAAATATATTGTGAAACATTATTGCAATTTAAATGAACTGATTTTTTGTTTGTTTTTTAATATATTTTACTATTTAATTAAAATGAAGCTGTTCCATGCCAGGAATAAATTACATTTTAATATATATTAAAATAGAAATCAGTCATTTTAAATTGTAAAAATGAAAACAAAAATGCATTATGTGTTTAAACATACATCATATATATTTCCTTTATATATATTGAATTTTCATCATATATATGACTCCCCAGTAAAGCTGTAATGTGCGACTTTGATTATTCCAAAGTGAAACTCTGTTCTGTTGCAGTACACAATTGTTTGTTGCTTGTAAATAGCAGGTGTTGGATGGGACAGAAAGCAGGAAACACACCTCACTTTACATTCTCCACTCAAGGACATGCTGATAACGGCCCACAGCAATGTGTGTGTGTGTGTGTGTGTGTGTCTCCAGCCTGCAGATGAGCATTTCCTCAGTCTCGCTAAATCACGTATTTAGCCTAATGGTTTTAATTCGCTTGTAAATGAGCATCAGGTCTGCTGTAATGTCAAATGCACAGTCACAAGGTGTGATTGACAGGTCTATTAACACTTCACATGGCTTTTAACAGCATCCTCTCTTAATGCATGACGTGTGTTATAAGGAGATTTGATGTTCGTAAGGATTTTGCTGCAAAGTGTGTGTGAGAAAGAGAGAGAGTGGCTCTGCCATTAACCTGTACTTCTTCCTCATTAGTGCTGTATCTCTGTTGCCATGGTGGTCTATTAGAGGGCTCAGATTAAAGCATCATTTGCATGTCAATGCGACTGTGTGTGTGTGTGTGTGTGTTTGTGTGTGTGATTAGGGGGTGGGTATTTCCAAGGGTAGAATTGGGGCAAAAATAGCTTACAGTCTCAATGTTGTGTTAATATAAAACAACTGACAGTGACGGCAATATTGATAGCACAAACCCCATAATTATGAGGAATGAACAGTGAGGCCAAAGAAATGTCTGAATATCATTGCTTGAGATGTCAAAACAAATGGCAACAAAAAGTTGGGAGAAAAAAGGGAAGTGATGCACCTGTGGTTTGGCCTCTATGGATCGAGAGCTGTGCGGTGGGCAGCTGGGCCACTACATACAGCTGTTTGGCAGCTGCTTCCCTCTTGCATTTGTTTCATATTAATGTATGTTTGTGTTAGCGAGTATGTTGGACATAATAACGTACTCTGGGAATAAGAGCACACAGTCAGTTCTTCAGCTAAAAACACATGCAAAAGCACAGCCTGCATTCACACAGTCATTGTATTTAATATCAAGTTTAATTCACAAACCGTCTCGTTCACAGAACAACTTACCCTTCATAAATATGGAAATGCAGGACACTTGAAACATAAGTTCATGTGGAAAAACACAAACGTTAAAACTGCAGGTTTGTGGAGCATATTGTATATTTTTACATATTGTATTTATTATTTACTGTTGAGTTTATATATTTTTTATATTTACACACACACACACACACACACATATGTATGTGTATATACTATATATACACTCACTGGCCACTTTATACGTACACCTGTTCAATTGTTTGGTAACACAAATTGCTAATCAGCCAATCACATGGCAGCAACTCAATGCATTTAGGTGTCTAGATGTGGTGAAGACGACTTGCTGAAGTTCAAACCGAGCATCATAATAGGGAAGAAAAGGGATTTGTTTTGTTGGAGTATTTACAAAAACTGCTGATCTACTGGGATTTTCACACACAACCATCTCTAGGGTTTACAGCGAATGGTCAGAAAAAGAATATCCAGTGAGCAGCAGTTGTGTGGATGAAAATGCCTTGTTGATGTCAGAGGTCAGAGGAGAATGGACAGACTGGTTAGAGATGATAGAAAGACAACAGTAACTCAAATAACAACTGGTTACAACCAAGATAAGCAGAATACCATCTCTGAACACACAACACGTCGAATACTGAAGCAGATGAGCTACAGCAGCAGAAGATCACACCGAGTGTCGCTCCTGTCAGATAAGAGCAGGAAACAGAGGATATTATTCACACAGGATCACCAGAATTGAACAATAGAAGACAGGAGAAATGCTGCCTGGTCTGATGAGTCTGGAGTTCAGACATTCAGATGGTGGGGTCAGAATTTGGTGTAAAGAACATGAAAGCATGGATCCATCCTGCCTTGTCTCAATGGTTCAGGCTGCTGCTGGTGTAACGGTGTGGGGGATGTTTTCTTGGCACACTTTGGGTCTCTTAATACCAATTGAGAAATGTTTAACACCAGCCTACCTGAGTATTGTTTCTGACAATGTTCATAACTTTATGACTTCCAGCAGGATAATGAACCATGTCACAAAGCTCAAATCATCTCAGACTGGTTTCTTGAACATGATAATGAGTTCACTTTACTCAAATGGCCTCCACAGTCAGCAGATCTCAATCCAATAGAGCAGCTTTGAGATGTGGAGGAACGAGAGATTCACATCATGGATCTGCAGCCGACAAATCTGCAGCAACTGAGTGATGCTTTTATGACAATATGGACCAAAATCTCTGAGGAATGTTTCCAACACCTTGTTGAATCTATACCATGAAGAATTAAGACAGTCCTGAAGGCAAAAGGGGGTCCAACCCGGTACTAGCAAGGTGTACCTATATAATAAAGTGGATGTGTGTGTGTGTGTGTGTGTGTATGTGTGTATATAAAAATAACAATATTACATACATGCATACATGAGGAACACCTCATGCGTCTGTCATCCTTTTGTTTGAAGTTAGGATTGTACTGCTGATAGATCTGAGCAGGATTAGAGGCTTCGGTGAGTCATGACGGTCAGGAGTGTTTGTGACTCATCTCCTGAAGGATAATGAACATCTCTCTACGCCCTGAGCCATGACACCCCCACCCCTCAAATTCCACAGTCCACCCTCACCACCCTAACCTCACTCAGCCAAATCTTCATACGCACAATATCTGCCTCTCGCAGCGGGAGAGAAACATCATCAATGAATATTAATGACTCAGAGGTGGCAGCTGAGCACATCAATGCTACGTCAAAACCCCTTCTGATATGAAATGGAGAAAAGTGCAGAATCTTTCAGCAGCTTCCCAAATCTCATTTACTCACACGCATTTTAATGACGTAGCAACTGAGAGGAGACTGATCTCATCTTCATGTGTTTTTCTTTCCATTGCGTGTGTATTCAGACTTCTTAGTCATCAGCTGCACCTTGGTGACTTTGGAATTCACTGAAATGTTCAGGCATTTCTTTCCGAATGCAATTATGACAATAAACGAAATGCACATTTAGAAAGTGCAAAAATGCATTTACTTTCAATTTACACTGTAATTTTTATATTGACTATACATGCCTGCAGTGACAGAGTGAATCAATAATACGTCTGTTTTGCCTGTCTTGATCAATAGTAATATAAGACATTATTATAGAAGACATTAATTCTGGTAGCTTCTACAGTACAGTGCTGCATACTAATCATGACTTCTCATTTTTGCTTCAGTTTCTGTCTAATCTTAGAAATGCAAGTATAAATAACAGATTATGCAAATTATACATGCAATTGACAATTTAATGTATTATAAATCCACTATAAATACCCTATATGTACTATTTATGCTTTCAAAAAAATGTGTGTGAAGGTTTTGTAAACATTGACTTATTCTCCTTCACTTTGTGTATCTTATACAATAGCAGGGCATTCACGTGGCCTGAAGGCAATAAGGCATCTTGTTGATTTTGAACGATGTCACTTGAAGATGAAATCGCGCCAAGGGGAATTCTTTTTTATTAAAAATAATAATAATAATAATTAAAAAATATATATATTGCATGCATATACGTATACAGTTTATATAGTCTTAGTGCACAACAGTAATAGGCTTAATATAAAAAAAAACTATCAACCATTGTATCAAAGCAAACACACCCTCAACAACAGATAACCAGAACACCTGTGTCCATGTTTTCCAGAGGCATTCATGCTGTAATTGAGCTGTGCTTATAAACTTCTTCTGTCTCGTATTGATTTATGGCAGACAGCTATTGTGACCCTCACTGCAATTTAGCAAATAACTTGCATACAGGAAATTTGTGCTGGGAAATAATACTTTAAACATCACAAAGCATCTATTTTAAAGAAAATAAATATACAGTTTTTTTGTTGTTGTTGTTGTTGTTGTTTTACCTCTGTTTGTCTTGATACACCACATCGGCTGGATGATTTGAATACAAGCTTATTGATTTACCATTACCTTCAATGGGAATGAAAAATCCATGGCTTTCTCTTTAAATAACCATCAAATGTGCTCAAGCAAATGTGCTGAGGGAATTACAGTGAACATAACATGTGATAGTGTTATTCAGTGTGAAAAACAAGATTTGGCCTTTGTAACTATTTGCTTACTTTTGAATACATTTTTTTATTTTCTAATGTAGTATTTTCTTTGGATGCTATTTGTGAGTGGCTTATGCGTCTAATCAAAGAAGTGATTAAAATGCATGTAAAAGGTATTCATTATTATACGTGTTCACACAAAAAAGGCCTAAATCTAAGAATTATGTATTTGAATTGCATATAAAATTTACATCCATCTGAATTATTTAGTTTTAACACAAACTTAAACTTCATTCATCAATGAAGCAGGTAGGATTTCTGCACTCAAAAAAGGCATATTTTATTACTAACTATTTGCATAATTTTTTAAGTGACGTGACATTCAGCCAAGTATGGTGACCCATACTCAGAATTCGTGCTTTGCATTTAACCCATCCAAAGTGCACACACACACACACACACACTGTGAACACACACCCGGAGCAGTGGGCAGCCATTTAGCCATTTAATTTATTTTATTTAAATCATATTCTTAAAATGCATTTATTCAAATGCATAGAATCAGCAAAAAATCTGTTCATTGTGAAAACAGTTCCATTCATTTAGTTAAAAAGTATGAATGGTTAATATATGGCTAGCCGTCAAACAGACAATATCCGATAAAATGTATGAGATTAAAAGAAAGTGGATTTGATAAATATACTGTATAAATCCAATTATTGTGTATTTAAAACATTTCTTAAAAATCTTACCTGTTTCATTTATGTATGAATGACAAATATGCATCATATTAAAGTAATAGTTGCAAAAATGAAAGTCTGCTGGAAATCGTCTAAACAGATGAGAAATTTAGCATTACATGACCTGCTCAACAATGGATCCTCTGCAGTGAATGGGTGCCGTCAGAACGAGAATCTAAACAGCTAATAAAAACATTACAATAATCCACAAGTAACACCACTCCAGACCACCAATTAATGTCTTGTGAAGCAAAAAGTTAAGTGTTTAAAAGAAACAAATCCATCATTAAGACGTTTTTAACTTCAGACAGTTGCTTCCAGCTAAAATACTATTGTTTTAGTCTATGCTTAAATTTTGCTACCATGCCAAGCAGGAAGCAACTATTTTTTTGTAGTTGTGTGCTATTGTACTTTTGCATTCCATAAAGCAAAACCGACTTGTGATCTTAAAATGAACCCATTTGTCACTTGTTTAAAAAAGGAAATTCTATTCTATTCTTGCTCAACATTTCCACATTCCTCATTGTAATTTCATCTGATTGTATCTTTTAAATCACAGTTTGAAACAAAACACCCCCCATCCAATCACCTGCGTGGGCTGCTCGTCATTCCCTGGCAGATTCCTACATGCCTGCATTTCCATATAGATGGAGCACCACATTAAACTGCAATGCATTGTCCATTTATCCTATCACAGTTTGTTCGAGATATTCTTTTTTAATATGCTTCATCTTACCTGGCACATCCACAATCGTTGTTTTATTATGTGTGTGATTGGTTTCATCTGCCCAAGTGAATGTGTTATGTTGTAACATTGGCTTAATGGTCTTCGGGTACCAAGACCTCAAGGTTGCTGTGTGAAATAGCCCAGACCCTGAGACCAGATAGTCATGTTTCTAATGGATTAAAAAGTTTTGTTACTGTAACTGTTTTCAGGTTGACTCAGTAATGTCAAACAATATTGAAACATTGCACAAAAGTTCTTTATATTGGAAAAAGTTCTTCAGATCATTAAAATGTTCTTTGTACTAAGACTTTATTTACATTTATTTAAGCACAGTTTATTCAATTTTTTTTGGAGAACCTTAAATGATTCTTCTTTTGCATGGCTATGTAAACCCCCATTTGGAACCTTCGTTTTTAAGAGTGTAGTTCTGTCATTATTTATTTACCTCGTGTCATTACAAACCTGCATTTCTTTCTTCTGTGATACACAGAAGAAGATATTTTGAAGAACATTTGGGTCCAAACAGCATTTGATCCCTTTGACATTCAGTGTATGGACCAAACACAGACTTTTTCACAATAACTTCTTTTCGGGTTTGAATGACTTGATGGTCCCTTCTGAGGGATATTCCAAACCAAAATTAAAATAGTGTTTAAAATCATGCCATTTTAAACCTGTATGACTTCCTTCTGTGGAACATAAAATAAGTCATTTTGAATTATATTGGTAACTAAACAGTTTTGGTTCCCATTGGGCTCCCATTGTTTTTTTATACAAATGGGAACCGAAACTGTTTCTTTTAAATATCTTCTTTTGTGTTTCACAGAAGAAAGAAGGCCATACAAATTTGGAATGACATGATTACCTATTTTTGGGTGAACTATCATTTTAAGCAGTTGTCTCCATTTTAACCACTTGTTGAATAGGAGAAACATGAGATATTAATATATGCCAGCATTAATTTCCCATACAGGACTTAATCAAAATGCTGCTTAGCGTCTTTTATGCCTGCCAAACCAGTTCATATTTAGCTGTCCCTCCTCTCTATACATCTTTACTGACAGTATGCAGTATTTTAGACTAAAGGCAGTCAGTGTAGATGGATGGATGAGACAGCATGCTTCATTGCGTGATATAGTATTGACAGGTCAGCCACCACAGTCCTGCCGGATCCCTCTGCACCCTGGGGGACTATGCTGTCTGTTTTGGACCCCCTCCCCCTCAGCCGACAATCCCAACCCCCTTCATGTGCTCTGGGGGTAGAGGAGCATGTGCCGTGGTACTTTCTGATGAGCAGACACCCCTACCAGCAATGTGCATAACAATGACACAGAGAGCGCATCTTAATAATTCATAAAAGAAAGAAAATTAACTCTATATTTTATCTGACCAATCATGTAATAATTGAAAGATAATGGAATTCTGAAGCTCGCAGCTCAGGGAGATGCATTCTGACTGCACTTGAAATGCTTTGCAGGTATAAAGAATACATTGGAAATGACTTTCTGATGCAATCACATTTCTTTTTTAAGGCTTGCTATATGGTAAATCTCGATAATCATTGAATATAGCACCATTTTTGGAATGCTCGTGTAAAGAAAGCTCATGTAACTTCTTCAGAAATGTATTTTCTGTCATATCGCATGCGGTTTTGATATCAGGTCATTAGGATACTGGGATTTAATGAGCTCCCACTGAGCTGAGATAGACTGCCTGTAGGCCCCTCTTAACATTTTCTAATACTCTTCCAGCCCTCGACCAATCCTCTTCCATGACCCTTTATAGCGGGATAAATGCAACGCTTGGCTGGGCAATGGAAGCTACACTTAGTCTGGCACACACTCTCTCTCTCTCTCCGTCAATCCCTTTCTTTCTTTAGCACTTAGGTGCCTGGCACTCAATATGTGGAACCCCTATTTTGGGTGTTCTGTGAATGAGTTTCCATAAATGGAAAAGCTCTGCAACAATCACAGTTTAAGATCTCTTTGAGAGGTTTCCATCCAGTCAACTGTCTTTTGCTGCCAACCAGAGCACTCTTGAAATGGTTAAGGTCATTGTCATTATCATGAGCTGTGTCTGGAATTCCTGAGCTCTTATGGTATACTCAATTTGATTAAGACTTACTTCTCATAGTATAAATATTTTCCTGGAAATATACTGAATCTGCTATGTTGGTATTGTTCTTTGGCAAACAACTTTCTTGGTCCCCATAACTTGAAAAGATTCACTTAAACATAAAGGTTCCAAAAGAGTTTTTTTTTTTATAGAGATGCCAAACAATAACCAATTCAGGTTTTCAAAAGAACCTTTCAGTGGACAATTATTAAAAGAAAAATTTGTTTTCTTGGTGTAAAGATTATTTGAATGATAATAATGAATAATAATAATAAAATAAAACTCCACTATAAAGAACGTTTTTTCCAATGGAAAGGTTCGGAATGCTAAAGGTTCTTCATGGAACCATAGATTCCAATGAAGAACTTTTGTTTGTGTAGGCCTACTGTTTCATAAATAGCCTATACTTCAGATATACAAATTTAACATTCTGCTTTTTGAATACTAAGTAATTTATTGCTTTTGATACAAAGTGAAGTATGCATATTCAGATTTAACTTTCACTGATAATACGAAAAAATTCTGGTCCATCTTGCATGAGATTGAACTGCAATATCTGAGAGAATGGTTTCGTATAGTGATGAACAGCACTGAATTTGATGGAAGAAAATGTGCAGCTCCTAAAATGAATGTAGCATTGCAGTAGAAGTTGTAGTTAATATAGCCTATATATTTTCTAATGCATGTTGTGCTGGATATAGCCTATAAAGATATGAGGTGAGGGGATTTTATAGGGTTAAATCTAAACTCATATTTCTAAAAATTAAACTCCAACTACCTGTCATCGATACTTATATAACACCAGGTGTAGAGCAACCATCGTTAATCCCCGTCGTTAATATATTCAACCATTTTCTACTGCCTGTTCCTACCGCAGCAGGGTGTGTTCTTCTGGAGAGAAATACAGCGCGAGGATCAATTTCTCTTCATCAAAACACAATATTCGTCCATAAAATGTGTGACATATTGTGTTTCTGTGTGAACATTTCAGTGTGCAAATAGAGAACGTAATAAAACCCAAGAACCAGCTATATTTGCGCTTTCTTTTTCATGGCCATATATGGAGATTAGCTTGGCTGTTGACGCGCCAACCTCATTTTAACCCTTTAGTGCCTGAATTTTATTCGCTGGTAATAATCATAAAGATAAAGGTGTAATAATTGGTGCACTGTACATAATGCGTTTTAGTAATGACCTACGATTTAAAATCCTCAGATGTGCGAAAGTTGCGTCATATTATAGTCTATAAAACTGAATACATTATAGGTGTTAATGCCTTCAGCTATTAATGCGCTATGTTGGCGGTAAGATATAGACCTTCTGGCGTTCAACTGAGGAGCCTTTAATAGAACTAATTTACATAACAGATTTATAGGTGCATCCAAGTATTTTGTCTCTGTGTGCTTCCTCCCAGCAATGTTAAGGCTTTAAGCTAATAATGTACGCTGCTGGGGGTAAACGAGTGGTTAATTTACCTGTGAGGTGTCTTTAATAGAACAACTCGTTTACATGACATGTTCAGAGGTGTAAATATAGGTATTTAGCTAGTTTCTGGTTCCTGAGTATTTTGGCATCACGTTTAGTTATTAATTATTATTATTATTATTATTGATTGTTTATTGGAAATGAAAAAGGACTAGAATTGCTTTAATAGTAACCTATATAATGCAGATTTAGAGACAGTCTCAACCTGTTTCTAACACATTATACATCGAAAAAAATACATTCTTTTTGGTATGAAATGCATTACAACTAGCCTAAATGTGATAGATAGATAGATAGATAGATAGATAGATAGATAGATAGATAGATAGATAGATAACATGTTAGGTGAGATTTTAAGCCATAGCAAGCTGTATTCATGCCTATTTTTCAAGTTCTTAATTACCGCAAGCAACACCGTTTATACACACACACACACACGTCTGGTGCACTATCCTTAGACTCTCCATAGACGTAAATGGTTTTTATACTGTACAAACTGTATTTTCTATCACACTATACACCAACCCTACACCTAAACCTACCCCCCAAAGGAAACTTTCTGCATTTTTATAATCTCAAAAAAAAAAACATTCTGTTTGATGCTTTGTACCCATGGGGACCTCAATTTAGGTCCCCACGGTGACACAAGTCCCCATGAGTTGGAGTGTATTCAGGTTTAAGTCCCCACCAGTATACAAAAACCTGTAACACACACACACACACACACTACAGCTTTATATTGTGCATTTGGCACAGTTCTCAACCTCCCCTCCTCGCGCGCTGACGTCACGCGCCTGCCTTGTCTTATTATTGCATGAAGTATTTTCTGTAGTAGCAGCACCAGTGAGCTTTTCCCGGTGCCTGCCGCTTAACGTGGAGACAAATACGAGCGAGAGAGGGGAAGAGGAGGGGTACGGGACAAATTCATCTTGGGCCACAGCGGTGGCACAGCGCGAGACGGCAAAGCGTTGCAGCGAAGATTGTATTTTGCTCGTTCGCTGGAAACGGGCGGCGGACACGGGATGGATCTACCTGCCGTCGGGGAGCATGTGTTCGCGGTGGAGGGCATCGAAAAGAAGCGTCTACGGAAGGTAAAACTGCCGCGAACTAGAACGAACGTTAGTTAGTAGAACGTTAATGGTGCGGAGGATATATCTGTTGTTCCTGTCCCCAACGCGTTTTCGTTGTTTTTCAGGGCAGAATCGAGTATCTGGTGAAGTGGCGAGGATGGTCAGCCAAGTGAGTGTTTAATTGGTTTATATGCGTTATTTTAAGACACATTAACAGTAAATGCCGAGCAATGTTGTTCTTGAACGCCCGGAGTCCTACATTGGTTGCGCGCTGGGCTGTTTTTACGGATTCCATCACAAATTTTACGCGACTGAATGTCATCATAATGACATTTTACTTTACGTGATAAAATAAACTCGAATGTATTTGCTTGCATTATCAGTAGGCTACAAATGTGTGTGTTTTTTTCGCGCAGTAGGCTAATCTGTAAAAAATATATATATATTTTACGCAACCCTTGAATTTAACATATGGTTTTCTTCATTTTCATATTCTCTCGTCAATATGACAGATATAACACATGGGAACCCGAGGAAAACATTCTTGACCCGCGCCTTCTCGTGGCTTTCCAAAACAGGTGAGACGAGGGACGAAGAACTGAACTTGTGGTAATGACCATATATGGTCACGGGAGGCGGGGCCAAGTCCCTGCACATCGCAGTAGAGGATTAATGGTAGCCCCACGGGTCAGGTCTGACTGCTACAAAGACTCTCTTGATGTTTGCCTTTTATCCAGTTTTGTAAACACCCCATTGTTATTACCAGTGCTAGTCCTACAAAATGAATGTGCCATTGTATATTGACCAAATAAAGATTAAATTTTTTTCCTGTCAGGGTAGTGGTTCTCAAACCAGGGGACCATGACCCTCTGGAGGCCCCATTAAACACATTAAACTTTCAAAGGATGTGGGTGATGACATATATATGAATGAAACTTCTGTAATCAGAAACATTTATTGAAAATATAAATTTCAGAAGAAAAAAAAACTTAATATTGTCTTGAGTCAGCAAGTTTGATATCAGCACTGAAAATAACTAAGCTTTAGAACAACTTGGATCAAATAATTTCATACATTCCTTGAAAAATACATCAGTAACAGTGTTCTCTGGCATACCCCTATGTATGCACTCATGTCTATGATCTAATCTGCTGTCAGTGGTTTTGTGATGTTCACACACCCCTTTCTGTCTGCACTGTTCTGTTCTGAAGATAAAAGTATAATGAGTATCAAAGCATTCCAGAAACTCAAGGAAAAGACTTGTTAAGTTTAGATAGCAGTTTTCGCAATATGTTTCTTGAGTTGCATTCAGTGGTTAAGCTGCACTAGAAGATTGAGAGTGTCATGTTACTCACTGTGTTCTTGTCTTGTGTAACCTGCTGATCAAAGGGATCGATTCGACTGTGGCTTGTGATCTGAATGTTGCACTAATGTTGATAAGTACACTCTTGAAATTAAATGTTCCAAAAGTTTTTTTACAGCAGTGCCACAAAAGAACCATTCAGGGTTCCCCAAAGAACATTTCGTTGAAAATTCCTAAATAACCATTTTCTTGGTGTGAAGGACATTTTAATAAAAGTAAAGAACCTTTAGTACAATGGAAAGCTTCCATGGATTTTAAAGTTCTTAATGGAACTGTAGATGCTAATAAAGATCGGTTAATTTCAAGAGTGAATGAGGATATTGGTTCTATTACACATGAATGGGTTAATGAATGGTCCATTAAGCATTTTAACACTGCAGTTTTACTGTAGTGAAAACCGTAGTTTGAATATCCAGTGTGTTGTGTTGAAAATATTGAATTTATGTATATATTTTATGCATTGTTTTCAGAGAAAGGCAGGAGCAAATGGTGGGATATCGCAAAAGAGGGCCTAAACCCAAACACCCTCTTGTCCAGGTATTTTGTTATTCCAATTGCAGTTTTTCCAATTGCAGTGCATCAGTTGGCAATATTTTTTTGTTAACACATATTCTCTCTTTGTTCCAGCTTCCTGCGTTTGCTCGTAGATCAAGCATCCTGGGTGGTCTTCAGGACACATCATTGGATGAGGAGAACCAGCCCAAAGTGGAGCCCCTCCAGCTCCACTGCTCACGGCCGCAGCACTACCAGCTGAACAGCAAAAAACACCACCTGTACCAGCCCAGCTGCAGGGAGATCTCCGTAGAACAACATGTGATTGGGAAAAAGAAGCACTTCTACCAGCTGAACAGCAAGAAACATCATCACTACCAGCCGGACCCCAAGATGTATGACACACCACTCACGGGACCCAATGAGGTCAAGGTTCAAGACCCTTCCAGCAAAGTTTGGAACCTCCCTCCAGCCTTGCAACAGAAGTGGATTAAGAACAAAGATACCAGCTGCCTGAGTAAAGTGAAAGATCTGTCTATCCAGCTCAAGAGCCTGCCGGATAATGCTGACAAAGCGGAGTGGGCACTTAAGACGAAGGCCAAAGAGTTCGCACTTCCTAACGGCATCAGCAGCAAGATGAAAATAATCAAGAACAAAAACAAAAACGGACGAATTGTGATTGTAATGAGCAAATACATGGACAAAGGTGTGCATTCATCTAAAGTAAAAAACAAGGATGTTTCTCAAGTGGAAACGCAGCACAATGAGGAATCTACACTGAATAATAAGGACAATCTTTCTGATGGTGAAACTTCAGAAGGCCGTGAGAATGGCACTGCTGAGAACACTAACACATTTTCTTCTTCTAGTGAATGCGTTCATGAAAACTCCATCAAAAAGGCTGAACTTCCAAAAGCTACGTCTACAGAGACTGAACAAACAGTGATGTATATATGCGACCAACCAAACTTTTCTCCCATGGAAGCAGAGAAGGCCCCCCCATCCCACATGGACACCAAACTCAATCACCGCAAGAGGAACCTCTCAGAACCCAGTGAGGATGTGAGAAACTGTAAGCAGTTCATCAGCTCCAGGAGTATACGTGCACCAAACACCGTGCTTTCATCCCCTCAGAGAGAACCTATAGACCTGCATTACAGAGGCTGCCTTGCCAGCAGAGCCTACAGTTATGACTTAAGCGACACCATTCCTGAAGAGCCTATTGACTTGAGCTGTGGTCCAACTAAAACTCTTAAACAGTTTCCCACAGCGGAGAAGGTTTCAGGAAGCTCAGTGCAAGCGGAGAATACAAACAACAATTTTAAACCATTTGTGGGTAACGTTATCATCACTGATATCACTACGAACTGCTTAACCGTGACCTTTAAGGAATACATTCAAGGATAATGACTACAATTCGCTGGACTGAAATTTGTTCATTTGAACCAGCTCAAAGTTGATTCATGTCAGATGCACTAATCATAACCATTCCTGATAATGTGGAGACGTTTAAGCAAACAAAACCTATATATACATAGACAGAGAGTTTGTTTAGATGTTTGTTTTCTAATACATAAAACTGAGATGTTTGGCATTTTGCTGCTGTGGAATTTAAATTTAAAATCCCATCAGTGTATAGTGTGTGTAATATTGTTTATAACGCTTTTGAATTTTAATGCTACCTGAGGAAATATAGCGGCCTATGGGAGAAAGCACACTGGTGGATTTTAAGAATTCGTTGAAGATTGATGTTGCCATTGTATATGAATGTACCTTTAAAAAGTATTTTTTTCTGAATGTTTTGCTGATATATTTTACTTGACTGGATTTCCAGATTGTGGTTGGCCTGTGAGGTCTTCCTGTGCAATGCTAGATAAACAACTGGATTGTTTGGTGTTCACTCTTTGTAAGAAGTTTAAAGGGATAATTCACCCAAAAATGAAAATTTGATGTTTATCTGCTTACCCCCAGGACATCCAAGATGTAGGTGACTTTGTTTCTTCAGTAGAACACAGACTAATTTTTTTAAAACAAACCGTTGCAATCTGTTAGTCATATAATGGAAGTAAATGGGAATCACAGCTAAAACATACAATAAAAAACATATACAAAACCAATTTAAACCCTGCGGCTCGTGACGATACACTGATGTGTAAAGACACAAAACAATTCGTCTGTGCAATAAACTAAACAGTATTTATATCAGGGTTTTTTTTTACCTCTGATTCACGCAATGTGAACTTTTAAAACTCTCCTGAGCGCGTTCTCAAGCAGCAGGCGCATAAGGCATCTTCTTCTTCTTGCTTTATAGTGGATTGCAGACTAATAAGTGCATTACTGCCCTCTATCTATCTATCAAATGGACCATTGACACTCTATCTACAATCTCAATTAGATTAGATTAGATTAGATTCAACTTTATTGTCATTATGCAGAGTACAAGTACAGAGCTAATGAAATGCAGTTAGCATCTAACCAGAAGTGCAAGAATATAGTGTTTTATATACATAAAAGTGCAGAGTAAGTAAAGCTATGATATACAGAATGTACAGTGGAGTTGCTATGTACAATATTGATCAAAGTACAGAATATAAATATGAATGCAATGTAGGGATTGTATTTACATTATGAACAGAGCAATGAAGGATTATATATATATACATTATTAAATAGCAGGAACGTGAGAACAGTGGTAATAAATACAGTTGGATGAGTGTGCAAAAGTATTGTTGAACAATGAATTATATGCAAAATAACAGTAGTGCAATGACATTTTTTGTAGAAATAGTTTACTGTGCTTGTACAGTAACAACTTTAGAAAGTTTATAGTGTAATAGCTTAAACCATGTGCAGTCTGTGCAAAATATGAATAGTGCAAATAATGTATGTAAAGTACTGTGACCAGTGCAGTAAAAGAGCAGGTGCAGGTTAGATTGGTGGTGTGGAGTTTAGAAGTGTCACAGCCTCAGGAAAGAAGCTCTTTCTGAGCCTACTAGTTCGAGAGCGTAGGCTCCTGTAACGCCTGCCGGATGGAAGGAGGGTGAAAAGTCCATGGTTAGGGTGAGAGGCATCCTTGATGATGTTTCTTGCCCTGCCCAGACAGCGCTTGTAATACAACCCGAATTCCGGAAAAGTTGGGACGTTTTTTTAAATTTTAATAAAATGAAAACTAAAAGACTTTCAAATCACATGAGCCAATATTTTATTCACAATAGAACATAGATAACATAGCAAATGTTTAAACTGAGAAAGTTTACAATTTTATGCACAAAATGAGCTCATTTCAATTTTGATTTCTGCTACAGGTCTCAAAATAGTTGGGACGGGGCATGTTTACCATGGTGTAGCATCTCCTTTTCTTTTCAAAACAGTTTGAAGACGTCTGGGCATTGAGGCTATGAGTTGCTGGAGTTTTCCTGTTGGAATTTGGTCCCATTCTTGCCTTATATAGATTTCCAGCTGCTGAAGAGTTCGTGGTCGTCTTTGACATATTTTTCGTTTAATGATGCGCCAAATGTTCTCTATAGGTGAAAGATCTGGACTGCAGGCAGGCCAGGTTAGCACCCGGACTCTTCTACGACGAAGCCATGCTGTTGTTATAGCTGCAGTATGTGGTTTTGCATTGTCCTGCTGAAATAAACAAGGCCTTCCCTGAAATAGACGTTGTTTGGAGGGAAGCATATGTTGCTCTAAAACCTTTATATACCTTTCAGCATTCACAGAGCCTTCCAAAACATGCAAGCTGCCCATACCGTATGCACTTATGCACCCCCATACCATCAGAGATGCTGGCTTTTGAACTGAACGCTGATAACATGCTGGAAGGTCTCCCTCCTCTTTAGCCCGGAGGACACGGCGTCCGTGATTTCCAACAAGAATGTCAAATTTGGACTCGTCTGACCATAAAACACTATTCCACTTTGAAATAGTCCATTTTAAATGAGCCTTGGCCCACAGGACACGACGGCGCTTCTGGACCATGTTCACATATGGCTTCCTTTTTGTATGATAGAGCTTTAGTTGGCATCTGCTGATGGCACGGCGGATTGTGTTTACCGACAGTGGTTTCTGAAAGTATTCCTGGGCCCATTTAGTAATGTCATTGACACAATCATGCCGATGAGTGATGCAGTGTCGTCTGAGAGCCCGAAGACCACGGGCATCCAATAAAGGTCTCCGGCCTTGTCCCTTACGTACAGAGATTTCTCCAGTTTCTCTGAATCTTTTGATGATGTTATGCACTGTAGATGATGAGATTTGCAAAGCCTTTGCAATTTGACGTTGAGGAACATTGTTTTTAAAGTTTTCCAAAAATTTTTTACGCAGTCTTTCACAGATTGGAGAGCCTCTGCCCATCTTTACTTTAATTTTACAGAGAGACTCTGCTTCTCTAAGACAAAGCTTTTATAGCTAATCATGTTACAGACCTGATATCAATTAACTTAATTAATCACTAGATGTTCTCCCAGCTGAATCTTTTCAAAACTGCTTGCTTTTTTAGCCATTTGTTGCCCCCGTGCCAACTTTTTTGAGACCTGTAGCAGGCATTAAATTTTAAATGCAACCAGTTTCTCAAAGCACTTGGCAATGATGGGGGTGTGGACAGTGTGAGAGGCAGTTCACTGGGTTGATGCTCAGCTTTGAGTGAGATCTCCTTATTATTTTTATCAAAACGAGCATAAAAGTGATTGAGCTCGTCTGGGAGGGAGGCAGAGCTGGAGGGGGACACAGAGTTAGGTGGTTTGTAATCTGTGATAGATTGTATGCCTTGCCACATACGCCGGGGGTCTGAAGAATTGAAGTGTTCTTCAATCCTCTGTTTATGTTTGAGTTTGGCCTGGCAGAGACCCTTCCTCAGGTTGGCTCTGGCTGAGCTGTAAGCCTCCCGGTCTCCAGACCTGAAGGCTGCATCTCTTGCTTTGAGCAGGAGGCGAACCTCTCTGTTCATCCAGGGCTTCTGATTGGGGAAAATTTTAATTTTTTTGTGTGTGGTCACTCTGCCCACACATCTGTTGATGTGCTCCAGGACAGAGTTGGTGTAATTGTCAATGTTGATCTGAGAGTTTGTGGTGGCCTGGGCAGCAAACTCACTCCAGTCTGTGTGCTGGAATTGATGTTGAAGAGTGGAGTCAGCACCTTCCAGACAGATTTTAACAGTCTTTATTGTAGGTTTCACACATTTGATAACCGGGGTATACTTGGGGAGCAGGAACAAAGAGAGGTGGTCAGACTGACCCAGATGGGGGAGGGGTGTGACTTTGTAGGCATCAGTAACATTAGTATAAACGTGGTCCAGTGTTTTATGTCACCTTGTAGTGCAGGAGACATTTTGATGAAATTTAGGGAGAACAGATCTTAGGAGAATTAGGAGTGTCAGTCATCTTGGATGTCCTGGGGGTAAGCAGATAAACATCAAATCTTCATTTTTGGGTGACCTATACCTTTAAGTTGCACTTTATCATCTCCTGGATCTGTTTTGTTAATAAATTCAGTTTTAAAAACTCAGTAAAGGCTGTTTAACCTTGCAGAATAATTTGTAATAATAATCTGTAACAGCAGTTTGACTGTGGTCAGAGATCACCAGAACATGCAAACTGTTACATATGGCCAGAAAGCACATATAAGATTGATGCTATAGATTTGGTATGTATTGGATTTTACAGTATGTATCAATTTACAGTCAATGCAATGTAATGTACAGTATGTAATGTACAAATTACAGTTATGCCTAACTGTGTAAGGCCATTTATATGCATAATGGCATGTAAACTTTGAATTTTCGTTTGAAAATGCTTCTTAAATCAATATTAAACTCTGTTAAAAAATAAACGTGAATGATTTGTTTTATAATGTGTCATTGATATTTTTTTATTCCATTTTGTCTGATTAACTGCATCCTGAGAAAATATACACTGACCGGCCACTTTATTAGGTACACCTGTTCAATTGCTTGGTAACACAAATTTCTAATCAGCCAATCACATGGCAGGAACTCAATGCATTTAGGTGTCTAGATGTGGTGAAGACAACTTGCTGAAGTTCAAACTGAGCATCAGAATGGGGAAGAAAGGAGATTTAAGTGATTATGAACGTGGAGTGGTTGTTGGTGACAGACGGGCTGGTCTGAGTATAGACAATGAGTTCACTTTACTCAAATGGCCTCCACAGTCAGCAGATCTCAATCCAATAGAGCAGCTTTGAGATGTGGAGGAACGAGAGATTCACATCATGGATGTGCAGCTGAGAAATCTGCAGCAACTGAGTGATGCTTTCATGTCAATATGGACCAAAATCTCTGAGGATTGTTTCCAACACCTTGTTGAATCTATACCATGAAGAATTAAGAAAGTTCTGAAGGCAAAAAGGGGTCCAACCCGGTACTAGCAAGGTGTACCTAATAAAGTGGCCAGTGAGTGTATTTGATGAATTGAAATGTTTCCTTACATATTAGAGACCCTAATAAATTAGAGCAATTTAGCAATGCTGCCTCCTAGGTGCAGGACCATGTTAATAAAGCACCATATCTGTCTTATATTGACCAGAAAACAACCCCATCATCGCAACATCATTTTTTTTTTTTACTATACATAGAGTAGCTGTATTAAAGTAAAATACATATAGGTCATCTTTCTGGGTGAGTCAGCTAAATCCATCTACTGTATGTCAAGAAGATCTTAAAAAATAACACATTTTCTTATTTATAAATGATCAGGAAAAGTGGCATGGATCCATATATTATAATGAGCTGTCCCAGTGTGAGATGTAGATGTTGGTATTATAATTTTGTATTAAATAATATTTAAGATATAATAATACATTTAGATCAATGAGAGAGGAGGTTCATAAATGTTCTGCTTTACTATTATATTATATTATATTATATTATATTATATTATATTATATTATATTATATTATATTATATTATATTATATTATATTATATTATATATTAGGCTATGTGACCTGTTTCCATATGTAAACATGAAATGTAAAAAAGAAAATTTGCTCAAGGTAACAATTCGAATTAATAAAGTTTAATGAATTAAATGAATAAAGAAATTACTATCATATTCCTCCTAACTTATCTCTCTCTCTCTCTCTCTAACTTGAATTTAATTTAGGTTATCAGAAGATAAAATATTTTTAAAATATGTTGTATGTCAGCTGGATTAAAAAAAACACTTCGGCACTAAGGCTATATATATATATATATATATATATATATATTGCCTCCGGTTCGACTGTTTTATTTATGAATCTGAATATTTGTATGACTGTTTAAAATAACGATGGATTATTTGAATTAGCACAGACACTAAAAAAAACAGCTATTAATTTAGCCTACTATTCAATTTAAGTGAACAAATTGTCGCTCTTTTTGACTGAATTTCTAAGATTTCTTATCGTCATAAAATAGGCTATTATATTTTTTCTCGATAAAACGGGTAAAGAATTAGTTTTTTTAATAATAATAGTAAAATAAGTAACGAGGATTTTTTTGATTAATTTTAATTCATTGAATCGAAACAAATAACAAAACATGGCGTTAAATAAAATAAGATAATTTCCTAAATTTGTTATTATCCGTTGCATCGAATGATTTGGACAAAAATCGAATTAATCTTTCAAATCAAATAATTCAAATAAAAGATTAGTTGCTGTATATCAGAGAGCGGGTCATTTCCATTTCAACGCTGAGGACAATTTAGAATTAAAATTCCACACGACAGTAAAATATAATTTCTTAACAGAAAAAAACATTCATTAAAAATAGTAAACTAGGCTACAAGAAAATGTAAAGAAAGAAAGAAAGAAAGAAAGAAAGAAAGAAAGAAAGAAAGAAATAACTAATTTTTAAATCTTTTCATCTTCATCTTTAAAATCTTAAAATCGTTTAAGAATGCTAAGAGCGTTTTGGTTTATGATTTGCACAATATTGCAAAATTACCCTCCAGTAGGCTAACACTTAACCTAACTAGATTTACTTTGCCTCAATGGAGTCGGATCGGGGAGGGTAAAATATCGATACGATGGGCCTAGCTATCGACATAACTGTGGATTTATAATTTATAAAGTTGATTTATCCTAAAAGTGGATTTATGACCAGCCCAAAAATCGTTATGTAGCCTATTTACGTATTTTATTCATTTTTTTATTGTATTTTTTATTATTATTATTATTATTTCGTTATCTGTATTGAATTAAAACGTGTTTTTTTCTGTAATTTGGGATGGCATATGTGGAGGGGAATATAGGCTATGGATGCACAGATTTGCGTTTCGTGAAGGTTTAAATTAAAGAATGTGCTTGGACGTCTGGATTTCAGTCCTATTAAATACAAATAAATAAATATATTAATAAAACGCTATTTATCACTATATATATATATATATATAGGTATATCCTACTCGAGCAACTCCTTCTACAAAGAATGCCGAATCTTGACGCAAAGGAAAGTGCCATTAAATTTCCGTGAACATGCGACTAATACGGGACTCGTCAAAACGCCATGACTGCAGTCACTCTAGACTAGTATTGAAATAAACACTACATATTTGTTTCCCAAACAGCACTCATAAATGACACTTCTACGTGCACGCGCGTCCTCTAGTTCAGCCGCGTTTGACTCCTCCTCCCCAACTCCAACTCCAATCACACAGCAGGTGCCATGGTAACCGTTTAGAACGTGATGACGTCTCCGCGGAGAGACTATTATGGGCTATCGAGGATTATTCAGGGAGAGGGCTGAGGGGGAAAAAAATAGCTGCAAGGTAGAAGTAAATATGGAGCTCTCAGCCGTCGGGGAGCGGGTCTTCGCCGCCGAATCCATCATTAAACGGCGCATAAGGAGAGTAAGTCTTCCCAGCCTGCTCATCGGGGCTTCGGCGCTGTTACAGAGGCGCCTGGTTATTTTTTAATGCCCGCTCAAGTGACATGTTAAACGCGATAGGTTAGCCTAGCAGCGTTAGCTTGCTAATTTGAGTCTC
Source organism: Carassius carassius (assembly GCF_963082965.1). Lineage (NCBI taxonomy): Eukaryota > Metazoa > Chordata > Actinopteri > Cypriniformes > Cyprinidae > Carassius > Carassius carassius. The sequence goes on from NC_081763.1 coordinate 7,282,408, forward strand.
CCTTTGCTTTTGCCCGCAGGGTCGGATGGAGTATCTGGTCAAATGGAAGGGCTGGTCTCAAAAGTGAGTGGTAATGACACGTTAACGGCAGGTGTTGCAATGGAAGGAGCGGTTTCGGGCTTCCCGAGCTCGCCTAGTGTTAGCACGGCTGAAGCGGGGACTGTGTAACGGGGCTCCGGTGAACGTTAGCTGACAAGGCCAGTGATGGAAGGCAGTCGAGATGCATCGTTCAAAAAGCATTATTAGCTGGAAAATACACGAATATACAGAATATGTATCCCTTTATATATGTAGCAATAAATATTATACATGCACATACAAAATCTCTTGAAATAAGTGATGCAAAATGCACCTATTAGTAATAAATGTGTAAAAAGGTAACGTAACTGTGTAAACATGATTTTGGACGTTCTTGTGTGCGTATAATTGAACATGCAATTATTGGTGCAGATACAGCACCTGGGAACCCGAGGAGAATATTCTGGATGAGCGTCTTTTCGCTGCTTTTGAAGAAAGGTAAACGTTTCTTCGTGATTTCTGTAATCGCAGTAGACAGATTAAATATTTTTGTCGTTTTAAAATGGCTTTTCTCAGCCTTGTTTTCTTTATTTTTTTTTATTGCAGAGAGCGTGAGAGGGAGATGTATGGGCCAAAAAAGAGAGGCCCTAAACCAGAAACTTTTTTAATGAAGGTGAAAGAATTATATATTACTTAAAACTGTTTTTTTTGTGAACTTGCATGTTTAATATTTCTAAGATTTTTTTTTTTTGGCTTTCTTTTTAGTGCATTGATTTTTACTTATTGTCTTGCACTTTAATGCATTGAAACCGTGGTATCATGTTGCTGTTTTTTTTTTTTTTTATAGGCAAAAGCTAAAGCAAAAGGCAAAAACTTTGAGTTCAGACAGGAAATGTCTCGAGATTTGCATGTGTCATTCCCGGTAGCCGAACCGGTTGTGACACCCAGAGCACGTGAGGGACTGCGGACAGTTGTGCCAACGATTTTTCCTCCGAGCACCATCAACAGAGGCGAAAGTGTCCGTGTGCGTCTACCGGACCCTGAGAGAGACCCACTGATGCATGGGATGCTGGTACAACGCCCGCTGGATTTTGCCAGCTCACCAAAAAAGCGAGGACCAAAGCCAAAGTTGCGTCCAGTAGGTTCATCCACCGCAGGTGTTAAAAGAAAGGCAGATGAACCATTATCTTATCGACCTTCCAAATCTGAGAGATTGGGAGAGACTTCGAACTGTGATGTCACCCAATTAACCAAGAAGTTTCAAGCAGAATCCAGCCACGTACAAAAGCAAATGGGAAGCAGGTCAAGTGATGTAAATTTCACACATGGTGGCACCATCTTAAAAGCTGGGCTTGGTGTTTTGGGACCTCGACGGAAGGAGAGCCCAAGTGGTGCCATAAAGCACTCCAAAATGAAACATCCTCCCAAAAGCAATCTATTTCGATCCACCGATCAAACCAGAGAGCAGTTGTCTCTGAGTTTTATAGACGAAACCGATCAGTCCTGGTTGCCTTGTTTGAAGAATATGGAGAAAATAGTTGTTACTGACGTAACAAGTAACTCTTTGACTGTAACCATAAAAGAGAGTTCAACGGACAAAGGTTTCTTCAAAGAAAACAGATGATGTGATTTTAGTTACTGTATGTGTATACAATATTGTAATCAAATTAGAAACAATCTACATTTCTATATCATTTCTAGTTTATAAATGTAAAGTCTTGCAATCATGCACAAAATGCAAAAAAAAAAGAGTATATAGTTTATGTTTGGCCTACATTTCCATTCGCATTTTCTATGAAAATGAAGTTTATTTTTCTATTTCCCAGATTTTATGTAAAGTATACCAGTTGGTTCTTTATTTTGGTTGCCTTCTTCAGCTTTATTATGAATGTAGGTTTTAGAGGCTGTTAACGCATATTAACGTTTCAACTTAATGCACCTTTTTAAGGGATATATTGTAAGTCCCTCTTTTATGAACTTCTGGTATTTTTCTGGTTAAATTTTGTATATATGTGAAGGTCCAAACAGTAGTTTCTATTAAAGCACACCCTTTAAAAAGAGTGAAGGGAAATATGCTGCAGTTACATTCAAACCCGTGTAGGCTCAGTTTAGGCCTAAATATTTGAGGCACAATCATTTAGGGTTTAGAATCGTATTTCGTTATTTTTCGTTTATCTATTGAACATATAATTGATGTGGATGTTAAAATTTCAATATAAAGCTGCTTTACGATTCTGTTGCCATTCAAAAACGAAAGAAATTGATGTCGTACAAATAATTTCTAAACTTGCGGAATACTTCAGTGAGCTCAAAGCCTGTTTAAGTGATGAAAATAAACATTTTAATAAAATTAAACGATGTTAACTCGTTTAATTAACGGTGGATAATAAATAAGAGTTGAGTATTTTTGCAGAGAGTCAATGTGTATCAAATCGAAAATAAAAGTGTAGGTAATTTATCTATGTCTGTATTGATTCAAAACTCACGCATAATGATTAAAAATTGAATATTATATCGGAAAGCCTTTTTTAATCGGGGGATAAATTACAGACTGCGTGCCTGTAAGCAAAGTCTAAAATAAATGGTAAACCGATATATATATAATATTTTAAACCGCATGTCGGCATATTTTGTTCATCTGAGTAAAATGAAAAAAAGTGTAAAAATAAAAACAAAATATTCTGGCGATTGTTCAAATCCAATCATTGGTTGTAGCTCAGATATTCACTCTGTTTCAAACTTATTTCTAATATAGAATTTATTATACACATAAAATAGCATAATATTACCATTATATGTTATATTTTATAAATTTTATTATTAAGAATAATACGCCACCGTATAAGTGTCGTATAGCGGACAATAATTAGTCATTTCTGTAGGCTATTTCTATTTTTAAAGATCTCTAATGAAAGAAATCATTTCTGACTGGTGTTTAATGTTTCAACAAACTCCACTATTATTTTGTTAATATTTTCCAATAATTGCAAAAATACAAACTCTAAAATTGATTTCATTAGAGGCGTGATTTCAGATTGAATGTCATGTTTTGTAGGCCTACTAGTGAGATCTTGTTTAGGAAGTTCAGTTGACCAAAAGCCACAAGATGTCGCCGTGAACTTGATACAGCAGATATGTATTCCTTTTAATAATCCTTTAATTCCGTCTATCACTGATATACTGTGATTTTTGCTTCAAAATGAAATATTGAAAAACGCACAGGGCCTATAACTAACAGTCCCAGACTGCTCGCTGTGTCAAAGGTCCCTGTTTGTACTGTAGTTTCCTTGTCATTGGTTTAATTTTGAATAATCTGTGTTTTGTGTTTTAGAATTCAAATGTAAAATAAACATCTGAGACAATAAGATTCCAACACGTAACACTGAAATAAATGTGAAAATAATTCTAATGTTTTGAGTTTTTGAATGATTTTTTTTTTTTTAAGAAAAACTGCGCTATTTATTTAACCGCAACCAATGTCTTTTAAATCTAACAATATCTTAGCTTTTTTGGTCACACGGTTTGATTTTGACTTAGGCTAAATATCCAAATATCTGAAACCCATATTGTCCAGAATTATATATAAAAGTTGACATATATTCAGCCAATCATAATTTCGAAAGTTAATAAAGTTAAATGTCGGTTTTATTGAAAAAAAAAAAAGTTTTTTTCCACTTTGCGACCGTTTGGGCGCGCACTCGTCTGATGATATTTTTCTGAGAATAAATGGGATGATTCAACATAGGCTAGTATTATTATATTAGCCTATCTACTATAAGTTTAACTTTTTTTTAAAGAGCTAAACTGTTTAAGCCAATGATCTCTCATGCATTCTTAAATTTTTGTGGACTTAAAGTGTTACCAATGTCCACCTCTTTTACTCGGCTGATGACTAACCTCTCTAACTAACCAGTGACCGATATGACAGGGTCATCATCACCTTTGACATGCTGCTTTTAAAGCTTCCCACAATGTTCATATATAACCTGTGTTAAATCCATGCATGTTAACAACCTCAAACACACGTCTGACATGTTTGCATTTAGTCAGTAGCTACCTTTTATCTGAAAAAGAGTCATTTCATTTCATTTGTATTGCAGAGTTTATTCTGATGAATTACCAATAAATGGGTAATATTGTGGGGAATGGGGAAGTTGTGGCCTAATGGTTAGAGAGTCGGACTCCCAATCGAAAGGTTGTGAGTTCGAGCCCCGGGCCGGCAGGAATTGTGGGTGGGGGGAGTGCATGTACAGTTCTCTCTCCACCTTCAATACCACGACTTAGGTGCCCTTGAGCAAGGCATCGAACCCCCAACTGCTCCCCGGGCGCCGCAGCATAAATGGCTGCCCACTGCTCCGGGTGTGTGCTCACAGTGTGTGTGTGTGTTCACTGCTCTGTGTGTGTGCATTTCGGATGGGTTAAATGCAGAGCACAAATTCTGAGTATGGGTCACCATACTTGGCTGAATGTCACTTCACTTTCACTTTCATATATAGGCATAAAAATGTGCATGAATGAACATAAAATAATAAATACCGTGAAAATACATTCGATTAGATTCGAATTTCCATTTTTCCAAATTTAAACATTTCCTAATTCAAAATACAAAGTTCTAAATATTAATATTCACCAGAGCAGCCTTTCAGCTTCAAGGCAGGATTAAGGCCTACAGATTATCTGACATTTTTATTGAATTAAATGAAAATAGGTTTGATTCTTGTGCACTCAAAATAAGACAGAGAGGTGCAGATGTGCTGAATGTTACTTCATCAGTAGACGGGTGTTGTTGTCTCCGAGCAAAATTCTGAAAGAATAAAACATATCTTAATCCAGTCAAACTGAGAACTAAATAATATGGCAGATTAATGATGATTTCAGCTCTGTCTGTGGAACTCACAATGCTTGACTCAAGTCTCACCTGACTAATGCAGCAGCGATAAGGCCACCAGTAATGGGTCCCACCCAGTAAACCCAGTGGTGAGTCCAATAGTTGGTCAGCACTGCAGGACCCAGCGCTCTTGCAGGATTTAAGCATGTACCAGACACATCACCACTGAAACACACAGAATTCATTCATCTCCAGACCACACACAGAAAATTTTGTGTAACATAATTAATGAACTCACCCCACTAGTACATTAATGATGACTGTGCAGCCCACCAAAAATGGGACCAAAGGACTTTTGCTCTTGGTATTAACTGCACCCAGTAAGACCACCATGGTAACAAGACACGTCATGGCAATTTCTCCAAATAACGGCTTCAAAACATGGTCATCAGCCTGGAGAACCGTAAATGCCGCACCTTGAGCTTGAGCATATTTCTCATTTGAGGTCATTCCCTGAAAGGGATTAAGAAAAACATGTAAAATCCGTTGAACTGAATGGTTCGAGGCCACATGTGTTTTACTCACGTTGGCCATGACTGCACCAAGTAAACCTCCAGTAAGCTGAGAGATCAGGTACGGCGCCACCATTTTCAGCTCCATCCCACCACAGAGGTAGACGGCAATGGTGAATGATGGATTGAAATGTGAGCCACTGTGTCAGAAGAAAAAAATAATAATAATTGCATTATTCATCAGTAAGCAGATGCTTTTTATCCAAGGCAGCTTCTGAGGTATGCTCAGGACTGGGACAAAACCTTTGGAGAAACCAGACGAGACGAGACCACACCAGGTCAACCAAAGCCACATCACTCTGAAGATGGAGCGTTTTCACCATCCCTGCTGGTGCTGCAGGGGGTCGCTGGATTCATATTTATAAGACTGCAGAAGATAATATAAGAGGTTGAAGATCCTGACTAATAGATGCATCAGATTATCGTATCTTACATGAAACACAACTTTATTATTCATTTTGATTTATTTACTGATTTAATTAAAAAATTTACTAATATATAATTATACTAATTTAATAAAAAAATAAAAAGCATAATAAAATATTAATTATAAAAAAATCTATAAATAAATATAAAAATGTAACACAATTTATATTTTGTAATCATATAGTTTACATAAAAACAGTTTGTAATTCACGTTTTTAATAATTATAGAGAACCTGAGAGATAATTGTTAATATAATTTAATATATATAATTTATAAATATTAAAATGTAAAATAAAAATGAAATGTAAAATATAAACTATATATAATTATATGTATAGTTTTAAACTATTCAATTTAATATTTATTATATAGCAATATGTTTTAATATAATTTATGTAACTAATATATATTTTATAAAAATGTATTTTATTAGCTATATATATAGCTACTGTATATTATCCTACATCATAAGCGATATATGTTATTAGGCCTATATAAAATATAATTTGTAATTCTTTTAAATACATTTGTAAATTTTACAAACACACACACACACACACACACACACACACACACACACACACACACATATATATATATATATTACGCATTTATATTATATTGTAGGCTATTGCATGCGGTTTGCATGAAAATGGGGTTAAAATGTTCATTATAAAAATAAAGATTAGTTTTGTTTATATGTAAATCTACTTGGTCTAGGCTACATATGTTTTTGTTCACAAATAAAAAAAAAACAATAAAAGAAATATCAAAAAGACATTTTTTTCCAACTTTTAATTTTATTTTCAAACTTTTAAAAAAGGTCACACTCGGTATGCTATTTTTTACCATATATATTGTTTTTGTTCTTTTTGGGAGCCACATACAGCATGCTATCTCCATGAGTAAAAACGCATTTCTTCCCACCTGATCTCCGCCATACAGGCGATCAGCACCGCCAGCGCGAGCCCGTGAGCCAGCGCAGGCTGCAGTCTGCCGGTGTCCGACGCGTCTTCGATGACGGACACACACCCGATGAACACGAAGAAAGCGGTTCCCACCAGCTCGGCTACACACGGCTGAAAGAGCCGCTCAAACAGGCTCGGCTCTCTCACATCATGTTGTCCCATCTTATCCATCAGAGCTCTCTCCATGTTGTGAAGCTCCACTTTGTCTTCAGCCATTCTCTCTGAGGCACGAATATCAAATATGTTGTTGGAGGATGCTACTCTCCATTTAAATGGGAGTGAACTGCTCAATGACCTTTAAGGGCAATTGATGATTTAAAAGACTAATAATAAACGTTAAATGTTGACCAGTGGTAAATAATACATATTGAAGGAAATTAAAATGTAACAGCTTTAGTTTTAGACGAGAAATGACTAGAAACTAATTAAACAGCAGAAAGTTTAACCTGTGCTGGTTATATAGAATAGGCCTACAAGGAAACTACAAACACGTCGAAGTTCAATACCTGAATCAGTTGTTTAATGATGGAAACCATTCTGTTCTTTTATCTGAACAAAAACATTGCGTTATGCTGCTGGACACTGCAACATTGAGCCTATTTGTTATCATTAAATTCATTATCATAATCATAAACGCATGCTGAATCGTAACGCAAATAGTTTTACCGTTTACTGCACTTTGTGTTTCTTTTAGTTATTTAGTGAATCGAACATTCAAATAAAAGAAAAGAAAAGAAAATTAAAATCTTGTCCTATACTGTGAAGGCCAAATGTCACTCACGATTGAAGATTTTTGGCCACTAGGTGGCAGAAGACAACTTTAATAAAAGTCTAGTACAGAAACAGACCGAAAAGTAAATAAATAAAAAAAAAATTGTCTTATATGTTTAGTGTTTTTCAGTGTCAGTATGAACGTTTATTAATTATAGATTAAAAAAAGGTTTAATTGTGCAAGAATGATCTGGACTTGCTAAATTGCTTACAGTGTTTCTTCATATTTTAGCTGTAGTAATATTTTTTAAGCTAAACACTTACTGGACAGAAACAACTTAGGTTTGCTTGATTATCCATACATAAAACCAGAGGTGGAAAGAGTACAAAAATATTCTACTCAAGTAAAAGTACCATTACATTAATGAAATTTTACTTAAGTACAAGTAAAAGTACCAGTCTAAAAAATCAACTCAAGTAAAAGTAAAAAGTAGCTCATTTAAAATTTACTCAGAGTAAAAATTACTTAGTTACATTTTAACAGTGGGAGGGAGTCAAAAATGGGACAGGCCAAGGGTGTCAAACTCAGTTCCTGGAGGGCCACAGTCATGCACAGTTTAGATTTAACCCTAATTAAACACACCTGATCCAGCTAATCTAATCATTTAGGTTTATTTGAAAACTACATGATATGTGTGCTGGAGCAGGGTTAGAACTAAACTCTGCAGGGCTACGGCCCTCCAGGAACTGAGTTTGACACCCCTGGGATAGGTCTATTAATCTCAAACTAGTTGTTTTTAATTAAAGGAATCAGTTATTTAGAATAATAAAACATTTGGGCTGTTACCAGGCAAATCATTATCAACAAACTCATCTTTTCAATACAGAGGAAATGCAAAAGCTTCATCGGACGTGGCATTTAGATGTATTTACACACTGTTTAGTGCAGGACAAGAATGCATTTAACCTGCAGTTACAAATGCATGAATAATGTTTTGATATGCCAGACATAAAATGTTGAATGCTCATTTGAAATTATAAAAACTTAAATGTGAAATTAAAATGGCCAGTATGTGTCAGCAAGTCACTGTTAATAAGTGAGTCATTGCGATTGAACCAAATCATTTAAACGGTTGATTCATTCAGAAACGAAACACTGTCATGTTGCTCAGAGATGCAAAATTTTGCTTTGGTGGCTGTGTTTGGAATAAATTTTTGTTGTAGAAATAGAGCAAAAACCGGCAATATGGTGTCTAAAACGCAAGTCTCTTAGTTTGCTGTCCTGTTGTAAAAAAAAAATATATATATATATATATAAATATATATATATATATAAATATAAATATATATTTAATAAATATAAATATAAATATATAAATATATATATATATATATATCATTGGCGGCTGCTGGTCTTTCAAAGAGGGGAAGCTCATTTTCGGCCTACATTATAACCCTCTGATGGTCTTCATTTGTAGTGACACTCGGGGTCTTTTTGACCCCAGACAATAACATTTCATTTTGTAATAGTAAAATATTTAAATTTTTTACAAATATAATTTTACTCTGTTCATTTATGTTTTTACTAAACTTTGTACAGTTTTTGGAGGATTTAAATCTTTTACATTTCTATAAATAAATAAATATTTATTTAAATAGGCTTTTTTTTTTTTACAAAAAAAGAAAAAAGCATTTCAGGTAAAATTCACTTCATAAAAGACCCAGATTTCTAACTTTCATACATGGGGATACCATGGATAATTTTATAAGGTTTAATGTAAGATTTTTGCCCATTTTTGGGGAAATTAGTTTAAAAATTGTAATAAATCCCTTTAACCACTAGATGGCTATAGTGTGTGTGTGTGTGTGTGTGTGTGTGTGTGTGTGTGTGTGTGTGTGTGTGTGTGTGTGTGTGCGTGCGTGCGCGCGCACATTTTCAATCTTAGTTACCAATTCAATTTTGTGGTGGTTCTGCATTTTACAAATATCAAGAAATATTGCCGCAGTTTGCCTTTCGAATACACTTGAGAAATCCGCGATCATGGGACTGAGCGTGAAACAGCTTCACCGACTTCTTATGGTGCAGACCGCTGTCAGTCAAAAGGAGATCGACAGATCCTCCAATCATCACGCGGAAGCCCAGTCTTCATTCACCTCCAGAGACGATGAGCGTCCGTGGGCGGGACATAATCGCAGCATTTATCCAATGACCGTCTAGCTTCGGAGCACAGAAAAAAACTGTTCAAAGAAAGCCCCATTGAAGTCGCTCGGCTTCTTTAGGGAAATGCACTGTGACGCTGCGGGAATGTATGAGAAGAAAATCGAGTCAGCCGACTTGTAGCTGATTAACACAATACATAATACACAATAGTACATATTTGACCGTTGGTTTTTTTTTTTTTACATTACGTGGGGTTGATGTCTTGTCGAGATTTTATAAACTGCTAGTTTGGTCTCCCTAGGCAAGCACAGCATACACAGCATAATAGAGTATAAATATGGGCAGGGGTTCACTTCATTTCAGATTTGGTCTGAAAGTTATACAATAATCAAATGTCAGCCTTTATGGCTAATTCAGGAGCATTTTTATGGAATATATTTCTTGATTTGTATTCAGCATGAGGCTTTATTATCCCTTTTTGCAAAATTGTTCTTCTAAATCTTAGTGAAGATGTAAGGTCAACTGCATATTAAAGCTTATTCTCTTTCAGCAGCTATTACGCTGAAGATGGCGCTATTACAGAGAAAAATGAGTAATGTAACTTCATAATACACAATGAATGGATTTAAAGGGAGTTGCTCGTTATTTAGATTTTTGCAATAAAAAAATCATAAATCTGAGCCTATAACATATATCCACCAAGCCATCTGATTAAGAGTGTTGTTTAATCAGACTATCTCAGTCAAGGTGTCATGTGTCACAGCCCACTCTGCTCCACAATAGGGAAGTGAACTGCACTTCCTATTTCCTCAATGTAACTGCTGTCTACTGACTAACCCAGAAATCTAGAGGATGAGAAACGAAAGGAACACGTTTGACGCACGGTTCATAAATGAATATGAGCAGTGAATGACACATACTCTGCGGCTCGGATCCAGTTGTGCGCGCGCAATGGGAGCGTCGCGCGTGCGGGCGGCAGTTTGATAAAACAGTCACTTCTCAAAAGTTTTTTTTTTTAAGTTGGCGGCTGAAGACGATTCAAGATGAAGAAACAGTTTGACCGCATGAAACAGCTCGCCAACCAGACCGTTGGCAGGTTAGTCTGTTATATACTGTTTTTGTAATGGTTCGTGTAAAATATGTACACTAGAGTTAGCAGTGTCGCTGTGTGTGCGCGCGCGCAGGACTGAACAGTGATAAAACTGAGGTGTACATAGCAAAAGACAGGTCTGAGGAGGTCAAAGTTATAAACTACACATGCTATATGACCATGGCTCGTTATTCTATTAATTAAACCACTTTATATTGTAATGGTAGGTCTATGTGTTTGATATTTGCGTGTAGAAGTGTTTACACAACTCAACTGACAGAATGAGATTGAGACATTTTGGTCTTCTCTATTTTTATATTAATAGGCCTATCTCTATCTGGATCATCAAACATCTATTTGACTGAAATAAGAAATACAGTATATAAACAGTTTAAAAAAGTGAAATTCATATTGGCTGACTGATAAATTTGTATACCTCTGTAACAGTTTTAGTTTTTTTAGTTGAAGTGACTTGGCAGGTGACTGACATTTTATTAAGAAAATTTAGCTAGTATTCAGTACTGTGACTTTCTCATTTAACAATAATTATGGATGCACCAAAAATGAAAAATTGATTGATATATGGGTAAATATATATATATATATATATATATATATATATATATATATATATATATATATATATATATATATATATATATATATATATATATATATATATATATATTTGTAATGTTTTTTTTTTTTCATTTTTTTCTCAATTTCAAATAAATGTTGCGAGGTTTAAGTGGCATTAAAGCATTATAATGTTTGTATGGATAAATATTAGTTTTAAAATAAATAGTTAATGGGAAAGTAGAAATTATGATCATTATTATATCATTGCGCTCTTAAAGAATGAAATTTAATCTAAAATCAAAAAGTAGTTGGAGCTACTTGCCTTATACTGCAAACATGAACATTGTTAGTTTTAGTTTATCACTGCAGATCTCAAGGGACTAACTTGCTTGGAAACAGTAAGAGGAAATTTGTCTTAAGTTGCCTTGCTTTGCACATTTTTTTTACAAGGGTGAAAGGGTTAAGTTTGGTCACAATTTCTTAAATGCTTTTTACATTGAGCTTGATTTTGCCTTTTGTTTTTGCCAAGAAATTGTCTTTATTTACATTCACACGTCCTCTTGTGTGAGTTAAACATCTCGGACAGCTGCTAGATTCATCAGTCGCTTGTCACAGTCTATCCGAGTGTGTGATGCAGAATGCAGATCTGGGGTAATCCAGAGTCAGAGGTAGAAGAGTCAGGCCAACTCTCATGGCAGCTTTCCAGGCCAGAGAGACGCCACGTTTTTGATACAGTCGGTTAAGTTATGGTCCCAGTTGGTTTTGTCTCCGCTGCGAAAGGAAACACTGTCAGAGATTTTACAGTGATGAAATACATAGGAAATTGCTTGGTTTTCTGTGATGTATAAAGTTGCTGATATTCATTTTAACCTGGGTAACTTTTAATCCTTGATTAAAAATGATAAATGTTGTAGGAGATGTTCTGTATCTTTAGTGATGCTGCATACTTTTGTAGTGAAGTCTTGAACTTAGGAAATGTAACAATCTAGCTTGAGATGTAATTGACTTTGAATCAGATGCGAATCAGAAATGGCGTAAACACGAATAAATACACAGTTGCATCCAAAATATTGCACTCTGGTGGCAATTTTATGTTAAAATCCGGCAAAAATGGTGGCATAGACAGCAGGGCTCTGTCCATTTAGACCCAGGACACTTAAGCTTTTTAAACATGCTGATGATCATAGAAGTTCCTTCTTTTCCAGAAACCTGAACCAGATGTTCAGTGAGCTGGTCAAAAGAAAATGGTGGCATGAGGCACTCTGTCTACATGCTTTATTATATGTCATTGATCTTAGGAGTTAATTGATCTAACATCAGGGAACATTCTCAGAACTTTGGCTAACATTCTGAGGTTCTCTCGAACGTTCTTTCAGAAACATAAATGGAATGTTTACAGTTATCTGGTCTTTAATAATGTTTTCAAAACGTTAGCACAAAAATGGTGTGTATGTACATTTAGTTTTCGTTAAGGACGCTTATCTTACTTCTTTTGAATGTTCAGATAAATGTTCCCATGGTGTCTGGAAAATGCTAAATGGATGGCATTCAGAAGTAACGTTTTCATAACTTAATTAGCAAAATGTTCTTAGAGTATTTATTTTGTGAGCTTGCAGTGTTGCCTCTGAGAGCTGGAGTTGGAAGTGGGGCAAGCGGTTTGATTCGGTTTTTAAGTCAAAGGAAATAAAAAGTAGGTGACAATATCTCTTTTGTTGAATGACCAAATACCAACTAACATAATCTGGAGAGATTTTAATCTTTTCAAATAAACACATTGCCACTTAAACCCCTTGTTTAGGAGGGTCAAACGGGTTTGCATTATGCAAGATGTGAGCTCCAGTACTGTTTATCAGCTGTTTACAATCAGATTCTGCCTGAATATGGCTTAAGATTGTGCTTTTTATTCTTTACAGTTTGTCGTAATTGAGCATTATCAATTTATGTTAGTGCAAACTAAAAGGAAAAAAACAAAGTTCGAAACGGTCACCCACAATTAAACATTCAACACTGGTGTCAATGATATGGTATCACTAATAATATGTTTTTGTGTGCCAATTAAATAAATGTTGTGTACTCAAAGAAAGCTTGAGTACATAGAGTTATCTTGTGTTGCTTACAGATCACAGAATAACACATTACTCATTGTTATGGTGCAGTTTATCTTGTGCTCAGAACCAGATTACTTGGAGATATTACGGACTTTAGTGATCAATCACGTACCTTAAAGGACGTTTTGATGGTCCAAGCTTAGATCTTGATAAATCTTTATAATATCATGTATGCTGTATTCTCAACTTTGAATGTATGAAATGTTAGCTGAGGTATTTCTGGAGGTTTACACAGAACCCGATATGCGTTTGCTGAACACAGGATCAATGCTAATTCAGTATTGATGGAAATCTAAAAATTCCCTCCTGCCTAATGCGAGGTCATTCTCAACCTGTGTAATGAGATCTCAGTGATATTTTCTCTTGTTACACCAATTTTGTGACCTTTTTTCTAAGTTTTCTGTTCTGTATGTGTGTAGAGTATATCCTGTTATTTCTCATTGCTTCTCTCTTTTATAAAAGTTGTTGTATATTGCATTTAACAACCTCTTATATCTGTCAAGAACTTTAATATTGATCTACTCAACCAAAATAATCATCATGGTGATAGACATTGAGAAAGGTCTCTTTATCCGGAGGGATTGTCTGTCTGTGTGTCAGTTCATCACACGAAAGTAGACATAAATAGCAGTTGCACTTGTTGAGTGCTATAAAAAAAGTTTCAAGGTTTCACCTTTTTTTTTTCAAGGGGTCATATGATGCTGCTAATAAAGAACATTATTTGGTGTAATGAAATGTGCTTATGCCGTGAAATGTAAAAAAAAAACACATTATTTTCCATGTAATGCACATTATTGTTTCTCCTCTATGCCCCGCCTTCTGAATGTGTCGATTTTTACAAGCTCATCGTTCTGAAAAGCGAGGTGTGCTCTGATTGGCCAGCTATCCAGTGCGTTGTGATTGGCCGAATGCCTCAAGCGTGAGACGGAAATGTTACGCTCCTTAACATACTGTGATACTGTGTGTGTGATGCTAGCGCGGTGAGATAGAACCATAAAAACCATTACAAACGAGGCATTTGTTGCATCCAGTGGGGACTTAATTAATGATTATAATGACTTATACTGTACTTTTTATGCGTTGCGTTGCGTTGCGTTGCATCACGCCGCACACACATAATGTTTATAACTGTATCTCTGTCAGTCACTCTGATATTTAGTTGAATGAGTGCTGTCTATTTTATAGAGCTAAATGCTATAGCCCCGCTAAAAAAGCCTATCGATGCCCATGCTTCTTGTGTACATTTCAGAGAACCAGGATATTTCAATCGATCGCTCAGGCATTTATGAGGCACCCGAAATCTGCGTTCTGATTCGGTTCGGTTCATACCGGTTCCATAGGTACCAGTGCCATATTGGTACCGGGTTTCGGTACCCAACCCTAGTAAACATAAAACCATGTCTGCATTTGTGATCAGAGAAATGACAAACAACAAGCGCTTCTCTACACAGCTCAAAACTCATGTTTGAATCATCAGTGGTAAATTCTTTACATACGTAAAAGTACTTACAGACTGTGAGTCAGAATTATTTGTCAAAACATCAGCACTGTAGGCTACTCTCCCAGGAAACAGTCCTTGCCCTCTGTAAAATGTGCTGCACACATCTGAATACTTGGGCTGAACTGTTCTGGAACAGTGTTGTAAATACAACTTTACCACTGATTTCTAGTCGTGTCCACTTTTGGAAGAACAAACAAAGTAGTTTCACCTTTGCAATGAAACAAGCAGTTACTCCACTACATGGCGGTGGCAGCAATAATAAAGTTACTCCTTCTTTCCTTGCGTGAACATTTGAGCGGCATTATGCAAATCTTCCCACATTGTGATGTAAACATGTGGGGGCGTGTTTAAACGGGTGTTTCAGGGGGGCGTGGACGAGTCTTATCTCTTATAAAGAATATCTCTTTAGGTCTGAGACTAGAGTCTTTGCAGCTTCAGGGATCTTATCTATTCACAACAGCTTGTAACACTCCAAAGAGTGTTAAACACTCCAGTGTTTAACTACACTGCTGGCTCAGCAGTTTTACCACATAAAAATAACACTCCACTCAAACACAATTTCATAAGCAATACTATCTGTTCTTAATTTTTGAAGACAAGACAGATGTACATCAGATTAATAGACTATTATTATTATTATTATTATTAACATTATTATTATTATTATGAAGACAAAAGGTTTTATTTCCAGTAATTGCTTTCTTTTTTTTCTCTAGCTGTTTTTTCCCTTTTTCAATAAATAAAACTCCCAAAATAATGTTAGATTTAGCAAAAATAAGTTCAATATGCGTTCTCTGAAAACAAGGCTCATTTTCTCATTCTCTCAAGTTTTTCTTACTTTAAAGATGACCAAATATTCTTACTGCAAAGATTAAGGCTTTTTCAAGTGTAAAAGACTTGTTCAAAATAATGTGCATAACACATATCAACTATATATAAATAAATGAAAATGCTGAAACTATCACAGATGATGCCATAATAAAGTTCTGTCAGAGGGAGTCTCTGCTCATTAGTTATGAAGCTCCACCCATTTTTGCAGACAGAGTGTGTGTAAAGCATCAATAGCCCTGCCTCCTTTACTTCGGTTTCCATAACAGCAATGTGAAATGCAGAGAGCAGGAAGTGGATTTTTTTTTTATTCTGACGTGTCCCAGTTTGTTGACATAGTTGTAAAATAAATGATATGTTTCATTTAAAAAAGTGAAGTGCAGCGGATGTTTTGAATGGATGATATTAATGATAAAATGAATTGTAGTGAAGGCTTTACACAAAGATATGTTTGTTTGGTATCTTTTTATAGTGATACTGGCCTAACCTGCTTTCACAGTCACCCTGAGGAAGAGCACCAGTCACATGAAGCACTGCACATTTATCTGCTATATAACCAATCACTGTTTTCCCTTTTTTTGTCCACAGAGCAGAGAAGACAGAAGTACTGAGTGATGACCTTCTTATGGTGAATATTTAAATATTATGACTTGATCCTGACTTTATCCCAACTATGAATGACTGCACAAATCACCTAAAATTCCACCCAGGGCACAGCTGTTATTTTAGTCTTATGTGTATACTATTAAAATTTTTATTAGCATTTTAATATTTTGTCACTTTAATATTTTTTTAATGTCACTATCTAGGTTTGATTTATCTTTTTATTTATTTTAGTATTCTTAGTATTTAATATTTTTAGTTTTTATTTATTTTCAGTTAGCAATTTTGCTGCTTTAACAGTTCTAATACTGTATTTATATTTTTATACTTAATTTAAATGAAACAATATTTTTTATATTTTAAATTTCAGTCCACAATACTATAATAACCCTAGAAGTCACTGAATTATTATTTATTGCTAATTTCAGGTGCTAAGCATTACTTAGTACACCTTTAAGAAATTAATAACAAGAGTATTATGTCTTATTTCATGGCTCTCTTGAATAGTTGATTCTGATTGTTCAACCACTGCATAATGAATGTAGACTATATGATTGCCAAACGATGTCCTACAATATGCAATGCATTTTCATATCTTTCCACAGCCATTTTCTCCCATGCATATCTTCTCAAAACAACATTTATTAATCAATATTTAATATTTACATTTATTTATTTGTTAAGTAGTTGTGCAATAAGCAGGATAATGTACAGTAAACTGGTCAAATATATTATGTTTTGCAGACTAGCTGATTGTAAATGATCATTTATATTCATATTAATCACAGTATCAATGATATTGTGCTCTAGTATGCTCTTATTTAGTGTTAATCTTGAGCTTCTCTAATCGTCTCCTTTGCTTTCTCTTACACTATGAGTGTCTCAGTTGACCTTTGGTCCTTTACCTTCATCTTTTTCTTTCACACAATCTCTCCTCTTTCACACTCCTCCTTGTTCCTTTTTTCGGACTAGTTGTAAATAACAGGAAAGCAGCTGACTGTCTGGATATAACTCATTTTAATATTTCTGACACCACACAGCCCATGTTTGCGTGAGCATGAGCATAACTATGGCTGTTATAAACAAAGGAAAGCCCAAAATAGCTCAAAAAGCACCAAGCCCTAGCAGCTTTATGTAGACGCTGGTAATTATGCATATAAATCTAAATCTAAATCTATGTCATTTGATGCATGAGACCCATAATCTTTCAAAGCAAACACTCACTCCAAAAACAAAACCAATCAGCCTAATCTGTCACTACCTCTTTGTTTAAAAAGCAGCTCGTGTTGAAACATGCCTGTGTGAAACACTGTACAGCTGAAGTGAAATCATTGAAGCTCGACGGACTCTCGCCAGAGCTTTATACGCCGCTCCTTCACCTTCATTCATGCATTCCTTGTCCAAGGGTCAAAGTTTAACTACCTGATTGCTCTGCGACTTACGCTGCCTCGGCTCTGCAGGAGGGAAAGGAAACATGATAATGGGCCATGCACTCACTCCCTCTTGAAATGAGTCAGAGGGAGATGTTTTCTGGCTTTTGAAGGTCTGCCAGGTTCAAATGCAGCGGTGTTGGCAGATGACCCTGTTAGAGCTGTACTACCGCTGGTCTCTGGTTGTGGTTGAGTTTTTGTGAACCAGTATTGGAGAGTAACACAGCTAGCTGAACGACATTTTTCAGTTGCTGGTTTCAAAACAGGAAAGCTTTTTTCTACTAATGAGCTGCTTTTTCCAACCAGCAGATCATCACTAAATCCTGTATTTTTTTTCTCTTTCACATTGTGTTGCATAGAAATGAAGCAATAATCATACACTCTCCTAAAATATATTTTCTTATGTTTATAGTATCGCAAAGTCCCATTCATTTTTTTGTGGATGATTGATGTAAATACACTGTGGAAAAAATTCACAGATTAATTTAATTACAGATCAGGGTTTTATAAACCTAAAAAAAAGTCGTTATTTGAAATAAATGTAAACTGAAATAAAAGTTAAATTTTAAAACTAATAAATAACAGTATATAGACATATAAAAAAATAACAACAAAAACAACAAATTTACATATGTATATGTCTTTTTTAAACGTGTTATGTATATATATATATATATATATATATATACATTTGTGTGTGTGTTTCTGATATATATATACACACACACACACACACACACATACAATTGCATAATAAATGAAAAGAAAATAGAATACAAAAAGATTAGAAAGGTAGTTAGATTTTTTTTTAAGAATAGAATTAGAATAGTGAGTGTTAAAGTTAGAGGGTCAAATAAAGATGGAAGAGATATGCTTTAAGCCGATACTTGAAAATGGCTAAGGACTCAGCTGCTCGAATTGAGTTGGGGAGGTCATTCCACCCGGAGGGAACATTTAATTTAAAAGTTCGTAAAAGTGACTTTGTGCTTCTTTGGGATGAACAATCAAGCGACGTTCACTTGCAGAACGCAAGATTCTAGAGGCACATAAGTCTGAAGTAACAAATTTAGGTAAATGGGTGCAGAGCCAGTTGTAGTTTTGTAGTTAAACATCAATGCCTTGAATTTCATGCAAGCAGCTATTGGAAGCCAGTGCAAATTGATAAACAGAGGTGTGACGTGTATTCTTTTTGGCTCATTAAAAATTAATCTTGCTGCTGCGTTCTGAATTAATTGTAAAGGTTTGATAGGAATTGGCTGGAAGGCCTGCCAAGAGGGCATTGCAATAGTCCAGCCTGGACAGAACAAGAGCTTGAACAAGGAGTTGCGCTGCATGTTTCGAAAGAAAGGGCTTGATCTTCTTGATGTTGAATAAAGTAAATCTGCAGGATCGGACAGTTTTAGCAATGTGGTCTGAGAAAGTCATCAACTGTCAAGTCATCAGCTGATCATCAATCATAACTCCAAGGCTTCTAGCTGTTTTTGAAGGAGTTATGGTTGATGTGCCTAACTTGATGGTGAAATTGTGATGAAACGATGGGTTTGCTGGAATCACAAGCAGTTCTGTCTTGGCAAGGTTGAGTTGAAGGTGATGGTCCATCATCCAGGAAGAAATGTCTGTTAGACAAGCTGAGATGCGAATAGCTACCGTCAATTCACCAGGATGGAATGAGATGTAGAGTTGATAGTCATCAGCATAGCAGAGAAGAGAAGTGGTCCAAGAACTGAGCCCTGAGGCACCCCAGTAGTTAGATGTTGTGACTTGGACACCTCACCTCTCCAAGATACTTTGAAGGACCTATCTGATAGGTAAGACTCAAACCATTGAAGTGTGGTTCCTGAGATGCCTTTTGCCAGTAGGGTTGATAGGAGGATCTGGTGGTTAACTGTGTCAAAAGCAGCGGACAGATCAAGCAGGATAAGTTCTGAAGATTTGGATTCTGCTCTTGCCAGTCTTAGAGCTTCAACAACTGAGAGGAAGGCCGTCTCATTTGAATGTCCACTTCTGAAGCCAGATTGGTTGCTGTCACGGAGGTTGTTGTGTGTGAGAAATGTAGAGACTTGGTTGAACACAGCTCGTTCAAGTGTTTTTGCAATGAAAGGAAGAAGGGAAAGTGGTCTGTAGTTCTCTAAAAGAGATGGGTTGAGGTTGGGTTTCTTAAGTAGTGGAGTTATACGTGCCTGTCTAAATGATGAGGGAAAAACACCAGTGTGGAGGGATGTGTTGATGATGTGAGTGAGTGCAGGTACAACTGCAGGAGAAATGGCTTGAAGGAGATGAGATGGAATAGGATCAAGCAGGCAAGTAGTAGGGTGATTAGAAAGGATGAGTTTTGAGACTTCTGCCTCAGAGAGTGAAGAGAAGGATGTAAATGAGTGTAAGGTTGCTGGTGATATGAGCTTGACTGATTGTGGTGTGGAAAATTGTGCACTAATGTGTTTAATTTTATTAATGAAAAACGTAGCAAAGTCGTCAGCTATTAGAGATGAAGCAGGAGGTGGAGGAGGAGGACAAAGAAGTGAGGAAAATGTTTTAAAAAGGATGCAAGAGTTAGACGTTAGAGTTAGAGTTATTAGTTAGAGTTAGTTATATATATATATATATATATATATATATATATATATATATATATATATATATGTGTGTGTGTGTGTATGTATACACAGGTATATCAATTTTTTTGCAGCGTTGCAAACTGCCAAATTGTGACAAGACTGCATTATTTGATTGGCATAAATCCTTTAGTGTATCAGGTGCTGAAACAACACAGATAGTGAGTGCAGAATAAACAGTGCCCATACAAACAGAGTGTAGGTTGCATATATTGGTTGCAGTTTTTAATCTTGTGTCTTTGTGGTGAGCTTTTATTGAAATGCGTTTGAGTTGCTGAAACGAGCAGTCAGCTCACGCGGAGTTTCGGTTCCACTGCGACTGTCTGGAACTATTTGAGGGACTGTCAGGCACATTTTTAGGAGTCGCCACTTGTGCATACATTTGAGAAAGAAATCTGCTAGAAAACAATCAGCCAGTTTGGCAGCTTTCTGTGCCAGCTGCAAGAAGACAGATTGTGGATTGTGCAAACTGAAAACAGACCTCGATCCAAACTGGCCCAATTTTATTCACCTTAAAAAGTACCTTAAAAAGATTTGCATTCCAAATATAAACTACCTTCAATTGTAAAGGTGTTAAAGGTGCGATTTTCCAATCCAGGCGTCTGTTTATGACTGCAGGTCATGAGTCTAGAATTGATGGCCAACTTAATGAAGAAACTGCCAGAAAGCAACATTTTCCTGCTTTTCCCAGAGAAGATCATATTTTTCGTAATAACACATCCATATTTCCATATATACTTCAAGAAATTTAGCAAGATTGCGTTAAACTGAAAGTAAAGACAATTATTACGTTTATTAAAAAGATTTCTGTTGTTCTTTTGAACTTTCTATTCATCTTTTTTCTGTGAAAGAATTAGCATATTAAGCAATGGTTTTTAACATTGATAAGATGTGTTTCTTGAGCAGCGAATCAGCATATTCAGATGATTTCTGAAAGATGATTTGACACTGAAGAATTCAGCTTTAATATCACAGGACTGCATTACATTTTCAAAGATATTAAATGACTATGATGCGACTTGTTCTGGTGTCCTCATCATGCTTTTTAACCAGCTTAACCCAAAGGACTTTGTAAATTGTAAATTTATTTAATTCGGTCCTCACAGACAATCAGTCATACAAAAATAAATGAAGTTATACATAATAACCGAAAAAAGGTGTAGGCTGAAGCCTCTGCTTATTACGCCTACCCTTTGTACATAATTATCAATCAAATGAGCGGCACTTTTTACTAGTAGTGATTAATACAAGACACACATACATATACAAAGTTTATAAAGAAAAAAGAAAAAAAAAGAAAGAAGGAAGGAAAAATAACTTTTTAATACCCGTTAAATTAAATAATTATTAACCACCTTGTTTTTAAACATTTTCTTGAATTTACAAAGTGAATTACACAATTTTAATTCCGTATGCAAATTATTCCATAGATTAACCCCTTTGACAGATATGCATCTATTTTTTGTATTAGTTCTTACCCTTTTTTTTTTAAACATATGCATTCCTCTTATTCCATACTGACTTTCTCTTATTTCAAACAGCCTCTGGATACAGTTTGGAAGCAAATTATTGTAGACTTTATACATTGTCTGTACAGTATAGAAATTTACTAAATCAAAATTTTTTAAAGCATTTAAATTACTAAACAATTGATTAGTTGGCTCGTGATAGTCAACATGTTTTATAATCCTTATTGCTCTTTTTTGTAACATATATATTGGATTTATATTGGTTTTATATGCATGTCCCCAAACCTCCACACAATAGATCATGTATGGAACTATGAGCGCACAATACAAAATATATAATGAATTTTCATTCAGAATATGTTTAGTTTTATGTAATATTGCAATGGATTGTGACATTTTTCTTTTTACATAATTAATATGTGGTTTCCAACATAATTTATGATCTATTATAACACCTAGAAATTTATTTTCATATACTCTATCTATTTCCTCATTGTTAATCCTAATTTTAACTTTATTAAAACTCTTTCGATTACCAAATATTATGAACTTTGTTTTACTTAAATTCAATGACAATCTATTATCATCAAACCATTTTTTTAAGATCATCAATTCAATTTCCACTGTATTCAGAAGCTGTTCCAAATTTTTCCCTGAACAATATAAATTAGTGTCATCAGCAAACAAAACCATTTTTAATATTTTTGACACTTCACAAATATCATTTATGTACAGTACAAACATTATGGGGCCTAACACCGAGCCCTGTGGAACACCACAAGTAACTTTCATTAAATCTGATCTAACATCATTTATTTGGACAAACTGATATCTGTCATCAAGGTAACTTTTTAACCAAAACTAGGCTTTGCCTCTTATACCATATCTTTCCAGTTTCCTCATTAATAGACCATGATCAATAGTGTCAAAAGCTTTTTTTAAATCCAGGAACACCCCCACAGTATATTCATTATTATCCATTGAAGTGGAAATCTCTTCTACCATTTCCATCACTGCCATTGAAGTTGACCTATTTGCTCTAAAGCCATACTGATGTTCACTCAATAGTTTATGTTTGTCTATGAAGTTGTCTAGCCTACGCACAAATAGTTTCTCCAAAATTTTAGAGAACTGGGAAAGCAGAGAAATTGGTCTGTAATTGGAAAAAAGATGTCTATCACCGCTTTTAAAGATAGGAATAATTTTAGCTATTTTCATATTATTTTGAAATATACCTGTTAAAAACGATTGATTACAAATATATGTAAATGGTTTTACTATATATTCTATGATATTTTTTAATAATGACATGTCAATATCATTACAATCAGTAGATTTTTTATTCTTACAATTATTAACAATATCAAGTATTTCCATTTCACGAGTTCCCCTAATAAATATTGAATGGATATTACTAGGGATATCTACTTCATCTGGCCTTTCCTCATTTCTCTGCTCCACAATCTCTTGTGCTAACTTATAACCAACATTTACAAAATACTCATTAAATGTATTGACAATGTCATTCACTTTATTTATAATTCCTGAGTCATCATTTACAAAATAATTTGGGTAATCTACTTTTCCTCTATTCGTTTTAATTATACTATTAAGTACTTCCCATGTTTTTTTAGTATTACTCTTATACTTGGTCAATAATGTATGATAATAGTCCTTTTTACTAAATCTTATAATACTTACTAATTTATTTTTATAAATTTTATAATTATTTTCAGCTTGTTTTGTCATTGTTGCAATACATTTCCTGTATAATGCATTCTTCTTTTTACATGCCTTCTCTATTCCATTTGTAATCCATGGTTTGTCCAAATTTTTTCGCTTCCTTACAAACTTCTTGAAAAAACAATGTTTTTCATATTTTTCAATCAGTATGGTTAAAAAAGCATTATAGGCTCTATTAGGATCTTAATTTTCATAAACCTCACTCCAGTTAAGTTTCTTTAAATCCTCCCCAAGGGCAGCAATGGCTTCTGGTGTTCTATGTCGAATCATTTTAACATTGTTTGTCCTATTTTCATTTGGTTTTGTAAAAAATCTTTGAAAGATCGCAAAAACTGGGAGATGATCAGTCATATCATTTATAAATAATCCTCCTACAATTTCCCCTTCAATTTCATTTGTATATATATTATCAATTAGTGTAGCAGTGTCTGATGTTATTCTGCTTAGTTTTGTAATCACCGGAAATATACCTTTACTATACATTGTATCAATAAAATCAGATGTTCTCTTATGTCCATTTGGATTTAACAAATCAATGTTAAAATCTCCACATATAATTTGTAACTTGTTCTCATTCCATTTATTTAACACCCCTACTAATCTATTCATAAATGTATCAATACATGATCCTGGTGTTCTATACACACAAGTAATTATTATATTTTTAGATCTTTCAAAGTTGATTTCTATGGTTAAGCATTCCAGAATATTTTCTATAGTCCATGACATACTTTTAATCGGACTACATTTTAACGCTGTGTCAACATATAAAGCAACTCCTCCTCCTTTTTTGTTAACTCTGTTAATCGTCAACAAATTATATCCATCCAATTCCACATCTTGTGCTTTCTCATTATCAAGCCAAGTCTCTGACACAGCAATCACATCAAATTTATTAAACTTGCACAAAAAAAATCCTTAATTTGTACGAAGTTTTTATAGAGACTTCTGCTATTAAAATGTATTATTGATAATGCCCCTTCCATTTCCACATTTCTATTAAATTGTTCTTCTGTATAGTACTCACAACAATTATTATTTATATTATTGAAAAAGTGGTTTTCTGGGTCTATGTCATTATCAATCTCATACATTTTGTAATCTGTGTGATTGAAAGTTTTAAAATTTAAATGTTCATACTTACAGTGACTTTGTAAATCACCAGACACACAGACTTCTTTTATAAAACAGTGTTGGTTGAATACTTCCACCAGTTTTGCACCACAGTCCTTCAATACCAGAATCACAGTCCAGATGTAATTAATGAAGAGGCACATTTAACTCGAAGGGTGTTAGTGTGCAGGACATACAATACTTTCAAAAGTGTTGCAGGAAATGCAGAACAGGTGTGCATGTAACTATGATCATTAGTGTGCTGAATTGATTGATGGAACTGGGAATCGCTGGAATCCTGGTGAATTTGAATCAAATGCGCGCATTATATTACAGATTGAGCGGCGCCTTGAAAATATGCGACTGGTCTCTCATAATGCGCACAAGAGGATGGTCGTGTGTCTGCAGGGTAACGTGGGCTCAGATGTGGAGAAGAGACATGTAAGTCATAGCTGCTTTTACATTTGCAAATCCCTCCGAAGTGCACATTTCTGAAATGATTTTTTTTATTCCTCTTAGAAAAAGCTTCCTCTCACAGCTCTTTCACAATCCATGCTGGATGGAGGAAGTCAGCTCGGAGATGAGTCCCTCATCGGGTGAGTTTATGAACTCTTTGACTCTTTGACAGACATGTATCCTCCAGAACCATCCCATAATCTGGTCCATCTGACCTGTGATTCATACCCATTATGAGATAGATTTGAACGTTCACTCTTTTCTGAGTCAAACAGAGAGGCGATTTCATTAGCCATGTGTCCAAACATCTCTGAATCATCTGTTATGTCAGGAAATCGATGTATTTAATTGTGATGTGACATACGGCTAAGTATGGTGACCCATACTCAGAATTCGTGCTCTGCTTTTAACCCATCCAAAGTGCACACACACAGAAGTGAACACACACACACCGTGAACACACACCCGGAGCAGTGGGTCAGTGGGTCTTTACGGACCTGATCTGTGAAAATATAGAGTGGAAGCATCATAGTCCAGTTAAATTCATAAAAGTGTGATGTAACATATACAATTATTATCGTTCATGATGGAAAATGTGACTTCATGCTGCTGATGATGATTGGTTGATAGCGATAGATAAGCAAGAGTACATTGTTTTTTGGATCATGCTGGTTGCGTTTGATGTGTTTTATGGAATATAACCCAACCAAAGTATTTATTACCCATGTTTTAATTTATACAGTATCTTGTTTGACCAAAAACAAAAAATGCAATGTTTTATTTTCAAAGACTGATTTCATTATTTAAAGTCTTATGAATTAATTAAAATAGTCAAATAGTTGAGTTGCACACAAAATAGTTTATTTATTTTAAATATAAGTGTCTTGTGAAATATTATTAAATCATAAACCCATCATGGCCTCCAAATTAGACATTAGCTTAATCAGTTATTTTTTTTATATATATATATATTTTTGCATTGTGAAATATAATGAAATCATGTAAAAAAAAAAAGATTGGAAAAATTAAATGGAAAACAGAATATGGAAAAAATAAATAAAAGGCCGGAAATTAAACCGTTGCTTATTCTGTGGAGTTTATGTGTAAACAAACAAGTTTTGGTTAAATTGATTCTCAAGGTCTAACAAACACGTGGAATGCATTTCCTTCACCATTAATTTTTCAAAATGAATATGTTCGAATGATATGGAAAAAGATATTGTGGTAATATTTTTAAGAGCCAATATCCCCAGCCCTATTATCTAGCATGACCAGACAGCATGTGTCCTTTGTCTGTTTGTATCTACAGGAAGATGATGGAAGTGTGTGGAGAAGCTGAAAGCAAACTGGCCTTTGAGCAGAGCCAACATGAAGTTCAGCTGGAGAGAGAGATTCTAGAGCCTATCAACCAGCTGGCAGAGGTACATGAAGCCAAAGACATGCGGATAACCTGCTTTTTAAACACGCACTGTAGCTTACATCTCTGTTTCTGTGCTTGAAGGTGGATATTCCTAACATTTTGAAGCAGAGGAAACATTTAGCCAAGCTTGTGTTGGATTTTGATTCTGCAAAAGCCAGGTGTGTATATATACTACAGATTTGGGGTCAGCACGATTATATTTTATTTTTATTAATACGATTCGAATAATAATTCGAATAATAGTGAAAATACTTTAAACTCTGATAATACAGGTATCAGCAGGCCACAAAGGCGTATCCATCCGCTGCAAATGCTCAAGCAATGGCTGCCAAAGTTGACACACTTAAAGAGGAGATGGATGAAGCTCAGAACAAAATGGAAATATGCAAGGTATGGATATGTGTCTGATTTTATTGAGGATTCTAGGCAACCTTCGGTAGCCCATTCAATCTAGTCTGATCTGTTTTTGTCTTCAGGATCAACTGGCAGCAGACATGTACAGCTTTTCCTCCAAGGAAGGAGAATATGCTCGCTATTATGTGTTGGTAAGTCATTTCTAAAACAAATAATGTCTGATAAAGTTCGATTTATACTGGAATGATGAATTTGACTTGCAAATAAGGAATCAGAATGACCTTTAATTATGACACTGATCATTATTAAGAAACCGGTCAAAGGTTGATGGTATTCATAGGTCTTCTTACTATACACTGGTAGCATATCTGGTCAGCAGAGTTAACTTAAATGAATATATACTATATTTTACAGGATTTAGGCAATTATTAGATAATTTAGTCCAAAAATGTTTGTCTTCTCAA
The DNA here is from genome assembly GCF_963082965.1 of Carassius carassius. NCBI lineage: Eukaryota > Metazoa > Chordata > Actinopteri > Cypriniformes > Cyprinidae > Carassius > Carassius carassius. The sequence continues at coordinate 7,309,863 of NC_081763.1, forward strand.
ACAAAATTAGAAAAAGTGTGACGTTTTTGTGTATTTGACTTGTAGTTGTTAGAAGCTCAAGCTGAATACCACAGAAGAGCTTTGGCATCCATCGAGAGTGTCCTGCCCAGCATACAGTCCCAGCAAGGTGGGATATTTTCTCTTCACTTCCTGGACAGTCCTGCACTGAGCATCTGCTGGATTAATAAGAGAGAGAGAGATTTTTTTTTACAGTAATATATTATAGGTGTTTTATTTATTTTAAATTTTCAATCATATATTAAATCATACTGACTTACAGAATCTATGTTCCACACACCCACCTAGTGATGCTTCTTAAGTGTTTCCTGCCATAACTCAAATCATTCTCACTTCATCTCATCATCTGGCATAGATAAATGGACAGAGAAGCCAGCATTTGGCACGGCTCTGGAAGAACATCTGAAACGCACTAGCAGAGAGATCGCTCTGCCCTTAGAGGCCTGCATTATGATGCTACTGGAAACCGGCATGCAGGAAGAGGTACCTGACAAATGGATGCACATTGTTACTGCATACACAATGGCGGATAGTGGTCATTTTCAGGGAAGTGGTCAATATTTCTGCCTTGTGAATATTTAGCGATGGGTACTTTTATACAGAACCAGTCTTAAATGGTTGGATTTATTTGACATGCATTTAAAAAATGAAGTTGCATAGTTGTCAGAATCCAAATAAAAGAAGCAGAATCTGCCTGTATTTACGTGTGTGTTGATCTTCTCAATATTTGTCTTTTATTCCTTTTGTCTCTGGATGGATGGATTGATGGATGGATGGGTGGGTAAATGATAAATAGATGAAAGATGGGATGGTGGATGGATAGACAGATGGATGATAGATGATGAATGGATGGGTGGGTAGATGATAGACAGAAGATAAATAAATGATGCATGGATGATAGGTAATGGATGGATGGGTGGGTAGATGATGGATGGATGGACAGATGGATAGATGTTTAGATGGATAGATGTTTGGATGGGTGGATGGATGGATGGATGGACAGATGGATAGATGTTTAGATGGATAGATGGGTGGATGGATGGATGGACAGATGATGGATGGATGGACGGATGGATGGATGGATGGACAAATGATAGATGGATGGATGGACAGATGTTTGGATGGATGGATGACAGATGTATAGATGTTTAGATGGATGGATGGATAGATGGATGGATGGACAGATGGATAGATGTTTAGATGGATGGATGGATGGACAAATGGATGGATGGATGGATGGACAGATGGATAGATGTTTAGATGGATGGATGGATGGACAAATGGATGGATGGATGGACAGATGGATAGATGTTTAGATGGATTGGATGGACAAATGGATGGATAGATGGATGGATGGACAGATGTTTGGATGGACAGATGGATAGATGTTTAGATGGATGGATAATAGATGATGAATGAATGGTGAAATTGATAGATAAATAAATAATGGATGGATGATTGATGGATGGGTGGATAGATGATAGATAAATGATAAATGGATGGCTAGGTGGAATAATGATAGGTAGATGATAAAGAAATGATGGATGGACAGATGGTTAGATGGATGGATGTATGGATGAATAAAGGGGTGGGTGGATAGATGATGAATGATGAATGTGTAGATGATAGTCGGTTGGTTGGATAGATGGATAGATGTTTAGATAGATGGATGGATGGATGGACAAATAGATAGATTTTTGGATAGATGGATGGATGGATGGCTAGATAGATCGACCTTGATGATTTCTGACACTTTAGCAGTGTATCTGTGTTTGAGACGTCTACTGATTCACTTCTGCTTTTTGGTTATAGCAAATCTAATAATAGCAGTGAAACGAAACAATCAATTCCCTGTGAAACCATCCCTGACACATAAGAAAACAGCCTTTTCAGTCATTTTTTATACATCAGGATCTCAGTTTATATTGTACTGCACATTGCAAAGGTCTTGTGTGTTCTCCACATTTCCTTTGGTGCCAGGGTTTGTTCCGTATCGCTGCTGGAGCCTCTAAACTGAAGAAGTTAAAGGCGGCGCTGGACTGTTCCACTTCCCAACTGGAGGAGTTTTACTCTGACCCTCATGCTGTAGCCGGTACAATCCATTTTTCCTAAATGAAACCGTAGAAGGATGCAGTTTGTTTGCAGCTAGTTTTTTTTTTTTTAGCATTTTTGCATTTTGAATGATTACCAAAAATGAAAGTGAGACTATATTTCTTTGATTTTACCCCCGTGTTTGGTTGTATTTTTGATTACAAAACCAGAATTCTGCTTCTGATCTGTTTTGAAACCTGGACATTTTCAGTTCTGCTCACCAGACTGAAGAGTACCACAGCTATAGCCCAATATTTGAATCCACTTCTATTCAGATCTCACTTTGCATGTCATGTTAAAACTAAAATTGGTGGTTTTCAAATCCATTTGATGTTGGTTTTGTTTTTGCGTGATTATTTAGGAGCCCTCAAATCTTACCTGAGGGAGCTGCCTGAACCTCTGATGACCTACCAGCTGTACGAAGAGTGGATCCAAGCCTCAAAGTAAAGCACATTCACATACTGCACATCAATGTCCATGTGACTTCAGTGCCTCGGTATTCAGAAGAAAATACAGGTTTTTTAGTGAGACTCGCCAAATCTTGAACATTTGGTTAAAAACTTGAATGACTAACTTAGGTATATGCATAAAACCATATTAGCAAACAAACAATGAATTGCAAAGAGATTAGCTTTGAAGAGCAACTAATATAATAATTCTGTATCAGTCATAATCTATCAAAACCAACAACCCATTATTTACATGCTTCAATTCAAAATACACCACCAAAACCTTGCGGCCGGCAATGTTTTTAATTTTTTTTGAAAGAAGTCTCTCATGTCTAACAAGGCTGTATTCATTTGATATTTTTAGTTCTAACCCTAAATGCAAAATAAAGTGTCACTTCCTGTAAAGAAAAAGCCGTGAAAAATGACACCCATGCTTATATTTTGCTGATTAAAAAGTGTGCGAGTTTAAGAAATGAAATGGATGAAGATGTTTCATGTTTTAAACTCATCACTCATATAAAAAGTGATTATATCTACTTGCTTTTCAGTTTTTGTTGTGTGCTGAAGCCGCTTATGAGATCCTTGTAACATATATCTGTTTTTCTCTTGTTTTCTCTGCTCTGCAGTATCTCTGACCCTGATAAGAGGCTTCAGGCACTGTGGGTGGTATGTGACATGTTACCAAAGGCCAACAAGTCCAACTTTAGGTCTGCTTGTTAATACACTAAACTAACTTTTGACATTGTCCTGTAATGGCTGTTGTAATCGTAACAAGCTAATCTGTGTCTGTGAAGGTACCTGGTGAAGTTTCTTGCCAAGCTTGCTCTGGGAAGTGATGTAAATAAGATGACGGCAAGCAACATCGCCATCGTACTGGGACCCAATTTACTGTGGGCCAGGACAGAGGGGTGAGATAACCCAACAGCAATCCACTCACATAATAATAACCCATAATACTTCTCAAATTGATTATGTTATCAGTTAAATGTCCTTGTTTAGGTGTCTTGAGGAACAGTTTGATATGTTGCAGTTTTGTTGTTCTTCTAGAAGCCTGGCTGAGATGGCAGCTACTACCTCCATCCATGTGGTGTCTATAATAGAACTGATAATCAACCATGCAAGCTGGTTCTTCCCTGAAGGTCAGAGTTGCCCTGTCTAAAACCTAGTGAGCTTCCTCACTGCTAACTGTCTAGATCTTAAATGGGATGTAACCTCATAAGTGACTCCTCACGAGAAGCGCAATGGAGATTTGACTAACGCTTCCAGCTGAATATGCTGCATGCTATTTCTGCCTTTTCCAGCTTTGAAATTTCAAACATGGAATTTCCAGCTTCCTATTGGAAGAGTCACATTTGAAATCAGGCTTGAAACACAGCTGTACATTATAAAGATTTGAATCAAATACCTGCAAAACAGCAAATTACAATTTGCAGCCATGATCTAATGTGAGCATTAAACTCACATTTGCTAAGCTAAGAACTTGTTAATAAATATTACGTTTTTAGCAATACTTTTCAGAGCTTTACCTAAAATATTGATATATAACCAATGCTTCATCCTCCATCTTGGATTTTAGATTTATTTTTCGTATTTTTGTATTCATTAGAATTTTATTTGAAGCTTTGTTAATTTTGTCAAGTCAAAATTGTTTTCCATAGGATATTTAAAAGCAACAGAGTTGCGCCAAAGTGCTGTACAACAAAACACAATATATAAAAAGCATAATAGAAAACATGCATTATACAAAAAAACTGTAATTGTTAATTTATGCATTTAGCAAACACTTTTATACAAAGCAACATGCAAAACATAGCACAAAACAAAAGCAATTTCTCAAAAAGCCAACAATATTCCTAATGTTTTTATATTTGTCTGTATAATGAAACATGAAGAAGTAACAATATTTGTAATAGACATTACCAGGTTAAGCACATAATGTAATGTGCTTTTGTCATTTTTATTGGTTTGTAATAATATTTCTATATAGCTTTAATTTTATTGCTTTTAGTACTAAATCTAAGTTAGTTGACAACTTAACATTTCTAATTTTTTGTTTGAGTTTTTAAAGTTTATTAAATTTTTTTTTTTTTTTTTTTTTTATCTAATATGTATTTTATTTTTATTATTAAAGTCACTAGGGATGGGCACTGAGCTTGACTTTGTTAAGATCAGTGTTCTCTGAGTTTACTCAGTCATGGCTGTGTCTTAATATCCCCCGCTCTTTTGCTCTTCAGACGAGGACTTCAATGTTTCAGGCATGTTTGCTATGCCTGGGTGCCCCGGGACCCCTGACTCAGAAGCTGGAACCATAGACAGGAGGCGCCCAGGCAGCCAGGGGTCGCTCGAATCTGACACACCCCGCAAAGACAGGTACAAGTCTCAACCCTGCAATCATAGACATGACTCCAACTCTACAGTAGTGTCCGCATCATTTGTAGTGGCCAGTGAGTCCGTCACGGTCAAAGCAGACAGTCTGAGACCTGAATCTATTGATTTCATATGACACATTCATCTTTTTCAGTTTTGCTTTGTTTTTCTTTAGATTTTTTTTTTTTTGATTTTGTCAACCGTTGCTTAGGCCTAAAAAATAAAATTGTTTGGTTCCGGTTTCCGACTGACCCTGTCAATTTATGTGCGACCCAAATTTATTTTATGAGACTGGGGAAGAACGGTCTTTCACACATCGTTAATTAAATTACAGTTTCCTTTAAATGCTGTTTTACACTTAAGTAATCCGTTAAAAACCATTAAGTATTGCATCAAAACCCTTTAACTGTCAATTCCTAAAGTGAGCTATAACTTAAGGTTTGGAAATCGTAACATTAAGAGAAACACGGGGGGAGTCAACAATATATCGCGGAACAGAGAGGGCACTGACAACATGCTGACAGACAGGACATTAACATTACCAGCTTACTTTTAATATGAAACAAAGTCTCATTTGGTTATTTCACCTTTCAAATGTGGTCATTTTTTAAAGAAATGTAAACAATAAATACCGTTTTGTGGCTCTTGAATGTGTCGAACAGATCGCTGTAAGTTAGATCATCAGTTAAAACTAACTGATCGTCTCTTGCTTCTAGTTAATTTATAGCATCAAAATCAAATAAACCACATAAATGAACATCATAAAGAATGTTGTTTGATTACAAAAAGATGTCTGTACACTCCGTTTTTCAAGTTCAAATCCTCCATGTTAATCTACTATGAGATCGCCTGTCAAACTCCCGCGAAGGCTTTTTGTGTGTGTGTGTGTGCGTTTTGCGTGTCTATGGCAACAACAGAGTTTAAACGGGAATACAGAATCACTGTCGTAAAAGTACCGGTACACACATTTAAAATCAGCGCGCGCGCGTGTGTGTGTGTGTGTGTGTGTAAAACTGCCACTGGAGAAAAAAATAAATAAATAAAATAAAATAAAAATCCCTACCGACCAATGACCTCAACTGACAACCAACCGGAACCAAACTTTTTTTTTTTTAGGCCTTATTGTATGCTTTCTGAAATAAATGAACTTTATGCTCATAGCTTTGTATAAATGCATTACTGATATATTTCATTATTATGAAATGGGTGCCCATTTCAGAGAAGAAAAAAGCCAGGTTTTTGACTTGCATTTCAAAAACACTGATGCAGCATTAAAAGAAATGAGAGGTTATAATGAAATGATGTGTCTCCAGTAAATCCAGGCCTAGTTTCTATAATTCCAGTTCTATTTTTTCAGTGAGGGGAAGCAGGAAATGTTCAGTCCCCTGTCAACAGTGCTCTTGTTGGTTTGGTATGTTCAGAACGAGTCAAACAGCTCCTCTCCCGCAGACCATCACACCTAAAATTCAGAGAATGTAAAGGTGAATGTTTTTGTGCCTCAGGCACAGGAGAGTCCTTCAGCTGAATGTCACCGGCTGACATGTCTCTTTCTAAAATAGATTTGACTGCTTCATTAATAAGCAACTCAAGTACAGCCAATGTTATTTTAGTAATATTTACAAATACATCTTTTTATAAATATATTTATTTTATGGTAATTCTTAATATTTTTAATTAGCTTTTATTTTTTACATGTACATTTTTTTATTTTAGTTTAAGTTTGAGTGATTTTACATTTATGCATTTAGCAGATGCTTGCAAAAGAAGAACAAAAGCAATCCGTCAAAGAGCTGACAGTATTCATAAAAGACCAGGTTTATCACATTTTGTTATCTGCTTTCTCATTTTTATTAGTTTTTATAATTATATAATTATACTTTTTTAAAGTAAAAACTATTTTTAATAGTTTTAGTTAACAATAAGAACATATTAAATGGATAGTTCACCCAAAAATGGAAATTACCCCGTGATTTCCTAACCCTCAGTTTACACGACAACGTTGTAGTCAAAAACTGAAAGGTTTTCCCCTTGTTTTTAAAAAGTTTCATGTAGACATGACAACATTTTCAAATTGATCTGCATTTACACATATCTGCGAAAACGGCCCAAAACACTGTATAACGTATGCCAGGCCAGTAGATGGCGATGTCCCCTTGTTAGTAAACAGTACATGTAGGGAAGTGACGATTATATGTTGTATATGATGCGTCTCTGCTGTTGGTTGTAATATTGGTCAAGTAAATCTTCACCACGTTAGCAAACTCTTGAGCAGCAACAACAGTACCATGTGCTCCGTCATTGTTGTGTATGTTTGTTCTCACTTGCCTGTAAATTTACTGTATTTTTACATTTAGCAATGCAACATTCAGTTGCATAGTGTGCACTATACTTTATAGCTGACCCTGGACCATGAAACTAATCATAAGGGTAAATATTTCGAAATTGAGATTTATACATCTTCTGAAAGCTGAATGAATAAGCTTTCCATTAATGTATGTTTTATTAGGATTGAATAACTATTTGCAAATCTGGAATCTGAGGGTGCAAAAAAATCTAAACATTGAGGAAAGTTGTCCGAATGAATTCTAAGCAATGCATATTAGTAATAAAAAATTACGTTTTAATATATTTTCGGTAGGTAAATATCTTCATGGAGCATGATCTTTACTTAATATCCTAATGATTTTTGGCATAAAAGAAAATTCAATCATTTTGACCCATACAATGTATTTTGGGCTATTGCTACAAATATACCCCAGCGACTTTGTGCTCCAGGGTCACATATTTATTGGCTATTTTTGCTCTGTCAGCAAAACCAGTTCCAAAGAAGAGCAACCATCACAGGTCTCAGAGCAACACACACTAGTGGTTATCCTAAATAATCACATTTTTTTGATGAATAGGTTAAGTGACAGTCACTACTAGTCTACTAATACTACTCTACTACTACTCACACTAGTTTTGTTCCTGTGGCATAACTATAAAACTTGCAGAAAGAGTATATATAGAGTACACGTGTGTGTGTGTGTGTGTGTGTGTGTGTGTGTGTATACAGAATTATGTTTTATGTTAAGTTGGGATGCTGAATCCTCAAATTTGACAAACCATCTGAAATCTCAGCTGTTCTCATCACATGTCTCCTGTCCTTCTGTGGACACTAATACCCCACTGTCAGTCTCTGGGTTGAGTGTTTCATGCTGTCTCCCCTCTTCCCTGTAGCCCTGCTAACAAACAGCCGGAAATCGCCCCTCGTAGACCTGGCACATTAACCAAAAAGCAGCACTCCTTGCCTAACTTCCAGCCCTCTCTCCCTCCCATTGACGTGTTTGAGCCCTTCCCCCTGTCGCCCACTGGCGGGGGTCTGGAGGCTGGGCAGGCGGTTCCTCAGACCCATCAGCCTTTAGATCAGCAGCCCGCGGAGAACAGGTAAGGACTGGAGCGACCGTAAAAATCTCCCACCGCTGCCAGATGTCAGGAGATCTGTGTGTCGTTTTGTGCCATTCTCTTGATTATTGCTTCAAAACCCCGGCTAACAATCGGGTGTAATCACAGGGAAAGGTTAGAAACATTTCAGGAGACCTGGGATGGCAATAATCAAATGCTGTTGTTTGTCGCTGTGTCATGGACGTCATCTTTTTGTGCCATTCTCATGTTGTTTTTTTGCTTTAAACACAATTACAATCAGAAAATGATCACTGGAAAGTCATAAACTATTACAGTTGCACCCTTGATTAAGGTTATTTTCTACCCTAAATTTATCCAGACAGGGTCATTACTCAAATTCACAGGGCCCAGGACACATGTTTTATGAGTGAACCCCGTTTCTCTCTATATATGTAGGGTTAATTCAGGATAATTAAAAAAAAAATCGCTGTCATCATAATCGCAAAAAAATATAAATAAATAAAAACATAAAAAAAGTGTTTCAATTTACCAGAATTAAGTAAATTAAGTTTTAATATATAGCCTGCTGTGTAAAAATTAAACTGTGAAACTGTTGTACTGAAACTAAAAATTATTATAAATAAACTGATTTTGTTTTTTTTTTTATAGTTTTTGCATGTTTGGATAGTGTGTAGGATTTTTTTGTTTCAAAATAAATAAATATAAATTAAATGTAGTTTATTATTAAACGTTTATTATGAAGTTATAATTGATTTATGTTTTAATCAAATGGGGAAGATTGAAGCAAATGCCTCTCAAGTTGAGTCTAGTGTCTCTTTTCTGCAGAATATTCTCTATTTCTTGAATTTGTGTGTCCTGCCTTGACTTTCTCTATTGCTTATTCTTTGTTTAGTGGAAAAGATGGCGTGCATGCCGAATAACACACTGCTAACTATGCTAACTGTTTTTCCTTAACACATGTACTACTGTATATAGTGCAAGACCATTTTAACTTCGCTGCATGTGAACTGATAGGTGTACACATACTGCAGTGTGATCCCATGAGACGTGCTTCTCTTCTCTCCCCAGTAACACCCCCCGAGATCCTGCATCCACGCCCCCTGCCACGAGGAACGGGCCGGGAGGTTCGAATGGGACGCCCGCTCAGCTGAATGTGGGGACCCCGACCTCAGGTCCTAAGGGCCCCAGTCCATTCGTGGTGCGCAGAGGTCAGTCCTAATCCTCATATTATTGTGTGGTATTACAGGTTACCGTTTGAAAGTTTGCAGAAATCTATACTTTTATTCAGCAGCGATGCATTAAATTGATCACAGTATTGCTGTTTCAAATAAATGCTAAACTTTCTGTTCATGAAAGATTCTTGGGCAAGAAATATCACGAAAGGATCACGTGTCACTAAAGACTGGACTAATGGCTGCTGAAAATCTGGCTTTGCCATTACAGAACAAAATTAAAAAATAAATAAAATAATAATAATATATATTATTATAATTATTATTTTCAGATAGAAAACAGTTATTTGAAATTTTAATAATATTTCACAATATATAATTTTTTATTGTTTTCTATACAACAAATTCATATTGGTGAAAATAAGATACTTTTTATTTTTTCAAAAACATCAATAACTCTTACTAACACCAAACTTTGGAACAGCAGTGCGTATATATATATATATATATATATATATATATTATTACATTTTGTGTTGTAAGTTGTTAATTTTTATGCTCATTTCATCAATTTCTTTTCATCAAACTCTTTGAAATAATAATTTAATAACACTGCTACGTTATAATGTTGTGATGTCTAAATGCACTTGTAACATTTGAAAGATTTTTGTGTGTTTATATTTTGTTTGTTTTATGAATTAATTAATTAATTATTTTAGACAAAAAATTATTTGTTATTAGGACATTTATGAACTAATTAATTAGAAAACAATTATTTAAAACGTTATTATCAGTGCATCCCTAAAATGCATGTTGTCTAGTCATGTAAAATCATGTCTGGACTGTTTGGTTTCAGGTACAAAGAAACAGGCGCCGGCGCCTCCCAAACAGGCCGCCCCTTCCACACCTCAGAGCGTAAAAGTGGTTCCTAACCAGCCCACACCAAACCAGTCCTCAGCCCCGAGCACCCCTCAGCCTCTCACTGCATCCCGTCGCAACAACCAGACCCCCATCCAGGCCCCCAGCCACCCTCCTCCTCGACCTCCTTCCCAGAGCACAGAAGAAGCCGAACCGTCCCCTCCCAGGACGCCCACTCCTCCCGGGACACCTCCTTACGACAGCTCCCAGCCACGCCCCAGGCCCACCCCTCGAGCGCGGCCCAAACCCAGCGGCCCGCCCCCACCACAGCCAACTAGCGACGGTGCCGATGGTGTCTGTGTTTCTGGATCCAAGATCATCTCCGGTAACAATCTGCTCTTTTATTTGTCACTCGTGGAAACACTCCAACAACATGCTGACATTTTTGCACAAAATAATAATTTCTGTTCTTTTATAAATAAAAAAATATATAATTGTTTAAAATTATAATTATTTAATAATGTTAGTTTATTATGTTTAAATATAAGTCTTTAAATATTAAATATGCACATTTAAAAAAATTCTTCAATTATTAATATGAAACAAAACCAAAATCTTTTACATTGTATAGCCAATAAAATTATAATAAATAATAATGGAAATAATTACATACTTTTATAAATAAATAAAAATAAATAAAATTATTTTATTTTTTTATAATATGATTCATTATTTCATTTATTGTTTAAAATACAGCAAACGAGCCAAAATGTTGTACACTGCATAGCCAATACAATTACAGTAATTGTGCAAATAATTACAATTATTTTATGTACAAAACTAATATTTCATTTTATTTGCAGAACATAATCATACAGCACATGACCAAAATGGTAATATAATGATAAGGGAAATAATTCAATACTTTAATAAATAAAAATCATTATTTTATTATATTCTAAAATGATTCATTGTTTCTATTTATTTCTAGAAAATACAAATACAGCGTATGACCAGATGTTACAAGCTATATGGTTGCATCCAGACATTTTCTTCATAAATAAAACTAATAGAAAATGAAATTTTCAGAGAAAACAGCACAGATGACTTTATCCGTTTCCTGAGGGCAAATGCACACAATTATAAAAACATGTACATTAAGGTCAATCTCTCAATGGATGTCATTTGCACACACATTTCTACAGCTCAATCAACTCTAGAAACCTGGAAACACACTCATCTAGAGTCTGTATATCAGTGTCAGCTGATTGTGTACCTCTTTAATAGCTCATTATTGGGAAGGAAGCCCAGCACTCGCCCCTGCCAGACAACAGCCCTGGGGTTTCCCTCCATTAGGCTCGTTTCACTCGACGAAAGACACCTGCAGATGATGGTGTCCATGCCATGTTATTATAGAGTTATTACACAATCCCAGATCCAGAGTTAACAAGCCTTATTTTCAGAAGTAGGTTTGTGATGATGGATGAAGCACACAGTGTGCAGTTGTTAGCAGCATACAGCAGTGTTGTCTGATCAATAAATCTTTCATACGGGCCAAAACAGGTCCTTTTGATAACTGTGTTTTAGGCATTACTTACTGTATAGTCGGGTCTAGTTTCTGTTTAACATTTACATTTAATATAAAGGTCACAGAATTATCAATCCTTCAAGATTTCATTTCCTCGATCCTTTAAAGGAATGTTCCAGGATACATTAAATAATAATAAAGTGAAGAATTAATAATAGCGTGTAATAAAGGTGAATTAAATAGACGTTAAGCTCTACAGACAGCATCCACGGCATGTAGAAGATACCTATGAATTATAAAATGTAAATCATTAAAAAAAAAAAATTAAATACAAGAAGGAATGTTCCAGCTTATATTAAATGTTAGACTCTATGGGTAGCATTTAACAAAAACAATAATAATATTTTAATTTTATTAATTAAAAATAATGCAATTTTATATTAACTTCTAAAATGTATTAGTTAAACTCTATGCCCAGCATCAAAGACATGTAGAAAATACGGATGAATTATAAAATGGAAATAATTTCAAATAAAGAATAAAATAATTTACAACAATAACAATCTAATGAAGCAAGCAAAAATACAGTTTACAGAAATGCATTTACAATGAAAGTCTCTAAAGGCAATCATGATAAATGTATAACTACATTTTAGTTTTTTGCCAAATTAAGGATTAAGTTCAATTTATACTGACCGTGAAACATTCCTTGAATGTCATGTAATCGTTTTTGTAAACTGGCATGAAAATCTCCTCCTGAAACAGACCATCGCTGGAGTTGAGCAGAAATGTAGCCAAAGAAAAAAAACGTTTGAACAGGGAGAAAGAAAATTTGGATGAGGAATTCTATTGATGGAAAACCAAATGTTCCGTGACGGTTAATTATCATCATTTATTATTATTATCCCTCATGCCTTTCAGCACCTTTGTGATGTTTACTTGACCTTTGCATACGTTAATTCAACTCAGGACTGAACATAGATCTTTAGTTTAGTGTTTAATACATAAATTGACTTCCAGCCACACACACACATCTTCATGTCTGGATTTCACATTTCTCCCTCATTACACAAAATGTCATCATTGGCCTGGCTGTAGGATGCGTCGTGTATAATCATCTTAGTCGTAAGTTTGGGTCAGTGAAACCACAGGCTGCAAAAGTCGGATCGGTTTCCAGCGAGCGGTTGTGGAAATATCAGCAGCTGCCAGGAGCGAGGTTCAGTCGCTGCATCTGCGTGAGAGAGAGCTGCGATGCTGCCACGTTTAATGACATTACCACCACCATGATTAATGCTCCTAGCATTGTTTAAAGAAATCACCTCTTTCAGTGATTAATGACACTTTTCTTGGTGGTTCATTGCCATCAGAACTTCATCATGAAAAGCCAACATGAAGTCTGACCGTGTTTGCTCTCCTAATACACGTTCCTGATATTATTTATCATGCATTTAAACATTTCAAAATGTGACCAACTCCAAACGTTCGACCAGTGGTGATTGCAATTAGCATAATCCAATGAGTTTTGCCCTTTTAGAAGTAATATGGGTTGCAGACAGTGTTTCATGTGAACTTTAAAAGGCTGAGATGTGATTGGATTGGCCATCTGAAATGTGATTCGCTGCTGGTCATCAGTGTTTGATGTTGTGATGCTGTTGCACTGTTACAGATGTGTGATCTTCTTCCTGTGAGGTGTGTTGTGAGTGCCAGGCGATGGTAAGGACTGTTGTGTGTGTCTGAACGCTTTCTTCGCCTGTTTAACCTGACTAACAGCAGTTCACCTGCATGACAAGCTGCCTAACCAGTGTCTTTGTGGCATGTTTTAGGATAAAATACCAGCACATGCTTTCTGCAACTAAACACACAGTAGTAACTAGTTACTCTAGTAACTCCTGCCTATGAACCTCAGCCGCTTCTGCAGGGTGGATGTTAGCTGTGCAACAGATACTCTATTATTTAGCATGATTGATTATTTTACATTTTAATGCGCTACAGTATGGGGTCAGGTTTTTTTTTTTTTTTGAAAGAATTATCACTTTTGTTCATTAAGGATGCATTAAATTGATCAAAAATGACAGTACGGATATATATATATATATATTTATTATTATTATTTTTATTTTTTTTGAGTAAATTATGTTCCTTTAAACTTTGTATTTCTCTGACAATTCTGGAAAAAAAATTAATCACAGTTTCGACAAAAATATGAAGCAGCACAACTGTTTTCAGCATCGATACGATTTCTTTTTTACGGCAAATCAACATATTCGAAAGATTTCTGAAGGTGAATCATGTGACACTGATCTGGAGTGATGCTGATCACGGGAATTAATTATATTTTAAAAGTATATTAAAGTAGAAATCTGTTATGCAAAATTGTATTAATATTTCACAATTTTACTGCTTTTGCTGTATTTTTGGTCAAATAAATGCAGCCTTGGTGAGCAAAAGAGACTTCATTCAAAAACATTTTGAACAGCTGTGTACATTATATCATGTTTGGAAATTAATGATGTATAATATAAGTATTGTAACAATAATAAAAGTATTTTTTATTAAATGAAAGCAATATGAAAATAATTTAAGTTGACAGAATATATATATATTTAAGTTTATTTGAATGTCTGTCACAACTAAACTACATTATTTTCATAATGCTATCGTTTAAATATAATAACATTAATACTGGATATGATCCAAGTCTATCTTGTTAAATGATACATATCATCCATTGCTTGTTTTCCTTGAAGGTCAGGTTTTTTGGAAGCTTAATTTCGGTGGAAATATGATGTAATGTTCTCTTTGAAATCTCCTAACTATGCATTATGATTGCGCAGATGGAGATGGAGAGGAGAGATCTTTGACGGGACTAGGGCTGGATCTTGTCCCGGAGCTTGAGGAAGATGAAACCACAGAAACACTCCCAGAAGATGCAAACCAATCAGAAAACACCGCCCTGTGAAGTGGGCGGAGTCCAGTCCTCACACAGCCAATCGAAAGCTATGTTCGTAATGGAATACTCGCATACTTACCGCGTAGTTTATTCTTACTGTTGTTTCTAAGGATGTGAAAGTATTCAAAATAAAAAACATTTTAAACATGACCTCAGTTACCGTATGAGTAAATACAGGTATTAAGCATTCAGATTTAAGTAAAAAAATGTCTTTTAACTTTTATGAGATTGATCAAATGATGAGTCATCGCAGTTGCTTCTGGTTCAAACGTCACACTGGAAATGGAAGGTCAAGTCGATGCATTGCATTGTGGGATATGGTACCCATCACAGTGTGCAATTATAGTAGGTAGGTCATCTGGGTATTAGAAGCATACAGAAAATGTGTATGCCATCATGCAGTAGTATACATACTACATTCAGCACAAGTAGTGAACGCAGTGTGATAGTATGCTATCCTGAACATAGCCATTCACTTTAAACTCTGACCCCTGTAGAAGACAATACATTTACACAAAATACAAAAAAAAAAAACTGTAAAACATCAGGTGGTTCCTGGAGTCTCTCTGTCCTCACAATGCTGGCACATTGTAACCATATACCAGAAGAAAGAAAAAAAACTGTACGCACCTGTAAACGTGCTATACAAGCTTGATTTCATTCACAAATGGCATAAAGCTGGTTTGGGTTCTAATCAAATATGAATGTCTTTATGTTTTGTGATGTTTTGCATACAAGTGTTATATATGTGTGCCTTGATGTCCCACACACTTCGCTTAGCATGGTGAATGTCCTTTATTTGAATCATTCCTTTCAATAATTCTTTTAAGATGTGACAAAAATTGGATTTCAAAAAGGTTAAGACACAATGAATAATAATGGTTCTAAAGATACAATTGATTTACTACATGCAAAAATATGATTTGTATTGGAAGTATTTTTCCTGGGGTGCAATGCAGACTGCAATGTAGTGTTAGGGCATTACAGTCATTTTTGTATTAGTATAGTAGTTTTTAACATTTGTGATTGTGTTTTACAGGGTTTACTTTAGTGGAGTATGTACTACCAAGTACCATTATCAATTTATTTGATTAATCATTCTCTTTTGACCACTGAAATAAACCCTGCAAAATCTATTATGAAATACTTCATTCTCAAAATGACCAAAGATGCTTTATTTAAAGTGCATGATCGTGTGTCAGAGCTTTAGTGGGCTGTTTCATGTTGTATGTGATGCAGAAACGGCACTGACAACATTAATGTGAACGAAAGGGTTAATGGATCAGTCGAGCTCAGGAACCGTCAGCTAGAAAGCCAAAGTCATTCATTCCTTTCATCAATGAGTATGCATGTTTATTTCTGTGGATATGTTATCTTGAATAGGTTTTCTTAATTTTACTTATTGAGTTTTTGTTTCACCCCCTTTTGTGGTGTGTGTGTGTGTGTGTGTGTGTGTGTGTGTGTGTGTGTGTGTGTGTGTGTGTGTGTGTGTGTGTGTGTGTGTGCATTTCCTCCATCTGAATTCTAGTTCTTCACATTCTCCAATGCCTCAGATGAACAATTGTTGTACAAATTCATTTTTTTGTTTTCTGATTACTATAGTCTAATAAAACGCTTAATTACAGGAACCAAATATATCTCAGTTTTTTTTTAGTACCGTTTAATTTACAGAAACAATGAAGTGTTGGTTGCACAACAGTAAAAACTGATTTATGATGATATATAAATAAGCACATTGGGGTTTTTATTAAGTATATACTCTTCTTTCACACCAGTCAGTCACAAAACATTATAAAGTGGAAGTGACTAAGCCCAGAAAGCGAAGAGGAACACAGCCACTGATATACAGATGATGAGGTTGGCGTTTACCAGGTGTCTCGTACAGGGGTCTTCCTCGAGCGAACACGTCAGAGTCTCTGGAGGAGGAGACTTGGGCTTCTCTCCTTTCTGCTTCTCCATTCCACAGATCCAGAACAGAGCAGATTTGAGTTTAGATGAACCCGCCTTGCTGGACGCAGAACTACAGGAGTCTGGTGACAAATAATGCATTTAAAATTACGTGTAAACAAGTTTTACCTGCATGAATATACTTTGAGGATGAAGTGTATTTTTTCTTAAATGCACTGATGGTCAGATATTAATTGTGATGTAGAATGCCAAGTAATTTTTGGTGTCATTGTATGCTCAAATCTATTTAATTTTCTCCAAATATTTTAGATATTTCTCATATCTTTCCCCTAATTGCAACTAATTTTAAATAACTAATGACTCTGTCTCCCTCTGCTGGATAACTTCACTATTAAAGTAAAAGAAATATGCATAAAACTAAATAGATCCAAATAAACTGAACAATTTGCATGGCCATTTACTGTATCTGTGCATGCATATGGATGGGGCAAGGTACCTTCTTTTGTAGGATTTGCATCGTTGTCCATGTCTTTTGGGCACACTGTGGCGTCCTCAAACGTCTGGAGATCTGAAACTGCAACCTCTTCGCTTTCTTTCACAGGATCAAAGCGTGTGTACCACGTCAATCGACTGATCTGGAAAATGACAAACCTGTATATGAGCGTATTCCTCAAAATAAATTAATAGTTCACCCAAAAATGTTCATTCCGTCATCATTTCCTCACCTTCAAGCTGTGCCAAACATGTATTAGTTTCTCTTTAGAAAGAAACTATTCTAAAGGATGCCTGTAACCAAAACAGCCATTGATTTCTATAGTAAATGAAGACAGTATTTTCATTTTTGAGTGGACTATCCCTTTAAGGCAGGGTTATTCAAATCTTGTCCTGGAGGGCCAATGCACTGCAGAGTTTAGCTCCAACCCTGATCAAACTCACCCACCTGTGATTTTCTAATGATCCTGAAGACACTGATTATCATGCTCAGGTGTGTTTGATTAGGGTTAGAGCTAAACCCTGCAGAAAAGTGGATCTCGTGGGACACATTTGAGTTCCCCCTTTTTCTTTTGAGAAATTTCAAACTGGGTAAGTGTTGGTTTTGTGTGAGTGAGTGTGTGTGCACGCTTTCTAACCTGCTCTGGTTTGGGCTTCTCTGTAGCCAGACTAACACACACAACCACGATGAGTGTGAGGAGAGTGAGAATGACAGAGAAGTACAGGTAGTGAACATATTTGATGATGTCAGGCCTGGTGTCGCTCTCGTAGCACTGGGGTGTGGGATAGACGAAATCCAGAATCATCCTTGTACAGCCCACCACCATGCCCACTATCAGACCCCAGAATGCACCCTACACCAACACAACAGAAAAATGAATGAAACAAGACCATGTGTGTCCCAAACTGTGAACTTGTGACCTCTATCTACTTTGTAGAATAAATGAATAGTGTTCAAACTGAAAATTCCAAAAGACTGCATTCAAATTCTCAGATGATGGGCTCGCTTAATATGAAAATAAATAAATAAATAAAAACTTGTTGCACTTATTGAACTCAAAAAAGCAGAGAAGGGGCTATCAGACTCAGATACTAGATTATAAATAACCTTCTGAGATTCATACGATAGTCAAAAGTACATGATGGAAAAAAATGCTTTGGTAAAACAATTATAAAATTGAAATTATTAGATGCTATGTCATAATTATAATGAGATAAGTCAAACCATGAAGCTCAAATATGAGATAAAACGTTTATAAAAAGTATAAATTATAAGATACTGCCATTGAGAAGTCTGAGATTCTAAGTCATAGTTACGAGATACATTTTATGAAATCAAAAAGTTGAAATTATGGCATACTGTCATAATTATTAGATAAAATCATGAATCAAGTCATAAATCTGAGATAAAAAGCTAATGAAAAAGTCATCATTATGAGATGTTTTATGACAAAAAGCTGAAATTATGAGTCATCGTTTTTGAGATAGAAAGTCATTATGACAAAAAAAATCATGGGTCATTATGAGATAGAAAGTCAATATAGCAAAAAGACAAAATAATGAGTCATAATTATGAGCTAAAAGGTTAAAATTATGACATAGTAAGTCATGATTATGCGTCATAATGACTGTCATAAGTTTGGCTTTTTATGTCCTTATGATTTGCGAAAGCATGTTTTTTATTATTATTCTGTGGCAGAAATGGGCTTATGTAGTACATATATAAGTGCATAGTGTATATAGTAGGTCATTTGGGACACAACTAATGAGTGAGTCATTGATTCATAAACTACTAATCCATACTACTCAAACCTCATTCACAGTTTCACCCATAATACAGGTGTAATTTTAAACAAATGATTAATAATTGCTTTTCAAAATCATATCAAATCTTGATCTTACTTGAGTGCTTAATCTACTGTAAGTACAGAAGTTTTGTACCTTCTCATTGGTCCGTTTCCAGAAGCATCCCGTGAAGAAGATGACCGTTATGGGGGGCTGCAGGTACATACTGATAGACTGGATGTAAATGAAGAGCTGCCCCCCCTGACTGGCCTGAACCAGAGGAATCCACAGCACTGACACCACCACTAACACCAACACAAACACTCTTTGAGATGGAAACACACACAAACGCAGCAGCTGAAACAGTCCCGCTTTACAAGAGAGCAACATTTAGCTTTGCAGTAGTAGAATGACAATACTAGATTAATTTACCATAAGCAAACCAATGAAAGAAGGAATTTATTTGTTAATAGCTTCTAACCACCCAGCATCATGAGAGGTTGATATTTGGTTGAATATAAGATCTGACATAGGGTGACCAAAATTCTATGTCAGGAGAATGTCAATATGACGTAGGACACTTAAGAAATTCTGCTGATGTTGATATTTCATTGCTTTTAATTTGTGCTATTAAAGAATCAAAATTCAGTGTCTTTCAAGCCATCTTACTGATGTTAAACATTGACAGTTAATCGTCAACCATGAAAATGTAATCAAAAACCAATGTCTGCTAACATCAAAATGTTAATGTCCACAAAACGTCATTAGATGTTGATATTTTATTGGTTTTCAGTCATGGTATTAAATAACCTAAATTCAGTGTGTGTCCAATGCTGGAGGTTTATGCAAGCCAACATTGGGTTTTGGCGTCAATTCGATTTTCCTTTCCAACCAAAATACAACATTTTCCAATGTTGGAAGTTGATGTCAAGCCATTGTTGTGTGTTGGCATCAAAATGATTTTCATTTCCAGCCAAATTAACACTGACGAATAATGCTGATGTTGATATTTTATTGGTTTTAAGTTGTGGTATAAAATTACCAAGATTCAATGTCTTTCAAACATCATGTTGATGTTAAACACTGACAGTTAATCATGTGGTAGCCTATAGTAATCAAAAACAAATGTCTCCTAAATAGGACAATGTTAATATCTACATGACATTAAATGATAAGATCATTAGATGTTGATTTTTCATTGGTTTTCAGTCTGGGTTTTAAACAACCAATATTCAGTGTCTGTCCAATGTTAGAGGTTGATGCAAGCCATTGTTGGGTTTTGGCATTAACCCATTTTTAATTTCCAACCAAATTAACGTCAGCCTGTTGTTGGAGCCTTTCTGTGTACTTTTAAATGCAAACAGCCATTCTATGTCTGGACAATGTTTAATGTCATGTCAATTTGATGTAGAACACTGACAAATACAGCTGATGTTGATATTTGGTTGGTTTTCATGCTACTAAGTAACCAAAATTCAATGTCTTTCAAACATCATACTGACATTAAACACTGACAGCTAATCATGAGTTAGCGTATGGTTTATCAAAAACCAATGTGTTAAAACCTATTAAAGTTAATGTCCAAATAACATTAGATTAAAACATCATTAGAGATTGCTATTTCATTTAATTAATGATGGAGGATGAAGTCAAGCCAACCCTGGATTTTGGTGTCAACCTGATTTTCCTTTCCAACCAAATGGTCCAATGATGGAGTCTTTCTGGGTACTTTTAAATGCAAATAGCAATATTCAGGAAAGAGAAATTGATCAATTGGTCATTAGAATCTAGTGTGTATATCAGCTTGTTGAAGTCAAACCTTCCCACAATCATGAGCTCCCACTCGGAGGCAGTGCGGCGGATGTTTCTCCAAAGGTCCATGGTGAAAATGGTGCTGGAACTGTTGAATATGGAGGTCAGAGAGGACATGAGAGCAGCCAACATCACAGCCATCATTAAACCCCTCAGACCTTGACAAACACAGAGGAAGAAAATGATTAATCACAGCCACCTGTTCTAGAAACGAATAAATTGTAGAAAAACAACCTACATACAACTTTTATTACAGAGGCTAAGTAGAATAGGTTTTAGTGAAACTGCTATAAATTGGTTCAATGATTATTTATCGGAAAAAAAACTTTTATTTCAAATGATCAAAAAATGAGAAAAGGTGTTCCACAGGGTTCTATTTTAGGAGCAGTTTTATTTTTTATTTATATTAATGACATTGGTCGTGGGATAACCTAGCCAGAATTAATTTATATGCTGATGACACAATTATTTACACAGTAGCACATCCGGTGAATCAAGCCATAGAGGTCTTGCAAGAATCCCTGCAACTGTCATTGTCCAACTTAAAATTGGTTTTAAACTCAAAGAAAACAAAATACATGCTTTTCACTCATCGTCACACTGAAACAGATTACTCTATTTCAACTTTACAAGGAGAATCTATTGAAAGAGTAAGTTGTTATACATTCTTGGGCATATGGTTGGATAACAAATTGGAATTTTATGGGCATATTAAAAAACTTTTGAAAGTGAAGTGAAAGTGACGTGACATTCAGCCAAGTATGGTGACCCATACTCAGAATTTGTGCTCTGCATTTAACCCATCCGAAATGCACACACACAGAGCAGTGAACACACACACACACACACACTGTGAGCACACGCCCGGAGCAGTGGGCAGCCATTTATGCTGCGGCGCCCGGGGAGCAGTTGGGGGTTCGATGCCTTGCTCAAGGGCACCCAAGTCGTGGTATTGAAGGTGGAGAGAGAACTGTACATGCACTCCCCCCACCCACAATTCCTGCCGGCCCGGGACTCGAACTCACAACCTTTCGATTGGGAGTCCAACTCTCTAACCATTAGGCCACGACTTCCCTCCGGGAAGAAGGCTAGACTAAAATTGGGTTTTCTTTCCTGCTTAAAGAAATGTTTTCCTTTTGAAGCGAGAAAGAGAATTATACAAAGTTGTTTCCTGTCAGTGTTAGATTATAGTACGTGATGCATTCATGTTTATCTTCACGTAAAAAGTTGGACTATGTACACCATGCTGCCTTACGTGTTGTGACAAGCGCTTCTTCACGCACTCATCATTGTATACTGTATGAATTGGTGGGATGGTCCTCTTTGTTTCAAAGAAGGAAAGTGCACATGCTGTTGTTTATCGCTAAGGACTGTTAGGTAAATTACCTTTTATCTTTTATCCTTTTACACATGTAATTACAAAACTAGATCTTCTGCTAAAGAAGTATATTCAAAGCTTGGCAAAACTGCCTTCTCTTTTTTTGCTCCCTCATTATGGAGTGAGTTGCAGAGTGTTATTATGCTGGAAACACTCCCCTCTTTAAATTTTGTAAAAAACCTTTCATGGTCTACTCTTAAGAAAACATGTACTTTCTATGAGTAAATGCTTGTTGTTTTTTTATACAAAATTTTGTCACATATTTGTAATCATCTGAATGTAGGACACAATTTTGTTTGTTTTATGTTTTTGTAATTGTTTTATTTTGAAACTTTTTGTGCTGCCATTTTGGCCAGGACTATCTTGGTAAAATAAAGGATGAATAAAAATAAAGAAATAATCCTGGAATCTCACTGATACCTGCAGGAAGGAGCTCCATGACCAGTTTGGCGTAAGCAATGTCTGAGCAGCCCACCGGATTCCCACAAACTTGTTTACACACATCCGGGTCTCCACAGCCCACCTCATCTACAATACACACACATTCACATACATTTTAAGATAACAAGCAGTGCTTTAGATGTTCAAAGGCCTTCAACTTTAGTGTTTGCTTCAGTGACGCACCAGGGTAAAGTATCCTGCTGATCATGCCTGGAATCACCATCATGAAGAAGGGCAGGACTTTGAGGTAAGCCGCAAGCAAAGATCCTCCTTTAGCATGCACAATGTTCTTCGAAGCAAGTGAACGTTGAACTATCACCTTCAAACAGGAGCGATAACAAAATATATTATGTTTGGAGACAGATGTTGAACATCAGATTAGATATATCTACTTCTGTATATCTGGACTGATAGTTCTAGAAGAAGCCATCATGAGCACTGTGTTTAAAATAAGTATGTCCAGTAGCACTTGCTGGTTCTTCACCTGGTCAGAACACCAGTACCACATGGAGGGTATGGACATGCCCAGGATCACCCCCGGCCAGGGCAGGTCAGAGGTCACAGGGTGACGAAATATGTGAAAGGCATCCTCCCGTGGGATCCCGCAGGTGGTGTTGGGCACTCGGATGGAGGGTATAGCCTGAGGATACTTGTCCAGGACAGCTTGAAAACCCCCAACCTCTACAAAACCTTCACAGCGACATTGAGAAGAGTATTTTATTATTGTTTTAAAGGCTTCAGGACTTCAATCCACATCAATGCCATAGACACTCACTGAAGCCCATCAGGATCAGGGCACCGATCACCATGATGAGAGTCTGAACCGCATCGGTGTAGATCACTGCCGCCAGACCACCTGTGAACACATCAGTCAAGAAATGCTTTAGCAGATTAGAAGACTTCCTCATTTCTGATTTTATTAGAATAGTGCTGTCTACACTGCAACTATAACATTTTTCCATCTGATGAACGATCACAAAAAAATAAAAACATTGGGTTACACTTTATTTTAAGGTGTCCTTGTTGCAGTTTAATTATACATGTAAGTACTGAGTAATATTAATTAACTAAATGCACTTACTATACGGTTAAGGCTAGGATTAGGGTTTGGCTTAGGGGTAACGTTACTTGCATGTAATTATGCATAGTTATTATAATAGTAAGTACATGTAATGCGTAAATAAAGTGTTGACAAACATTTTATGAGAATAGTGAAGTCCACACTGCAACTATAACATTTATTATAATTAAGTATGCAAGTAAGCAGTTGTTTTATATAGTTTTACCATAGACATAAAAACTATTTTATATGTCTATGATTTTTAAGGTTTCACTGCTCCCTATTTACTGCTGCAAATATATTACTGTTCTAAAGCAATTAGTTGTTTTTACGGAATTTTGAACCCACTCACACAAAACACTTGAAGAGACAGAGGGAGAATAGGCGCTAATATAGTTATCATTATAGTTATCGCTAGTGATAAAATATCTGACCTGCGATGGTGTATAGAGCAGTAATGCCAAGAAGCAGAACCACAGCGAGGTAGATGTTCCACTGCAGAGCCTGCTGGATGAACACAGCTCCTGCATACATGTCCACCTGCACACACAGCTCACAGCTGATCAGCAGGTCCGCTCTGCTGATTACACTTTTACATTTGCCATACTTACTGATATTTTTGTGAAGATGTAGATAAATAGATATAAAACACAAAGAAATAACTGTATTCTTTTTCCACCAAATCTTTTCTGTAGATACTCGGGCATTGTTGTGACCTGCAAAATAGTGTAAATTCATCTTAATTCACACAAATTGTAAAATTCAACCAGATGGACACAGTTGCAAATTGATATATGCAACTTTTGAACATTAATTGTAAAAATGTTTCCTGTCACTTTTAACCAGTTAAATGTGTCCTTGGTAAATAAAGGTATTTAATTTCATTTTAAAAAGTAAGGACTTAATATACACACACTGACCGGCCACTTTATACGTACACCTGTTCAATTGCTTGGTAACACAAATTTCTAATCAGCCAATCACATGGCAGCAACTCAATGCATTTAGGTGTCTAGATGTGGTGAAGACGACTTGCTGAAGTTCAAACCGAGCATCAGAACGGGGAAGAAAGGAGATTTAAGTGATTTTGAACGTGGATTGGTTGTTGGTGACCGACGGGCTGATCTACTGGGATTTTCACACACAACCATCTCTAGGGTTTACAGCGAATGGTCATAAAAAGAGAAAATATCCAGTGAGCAGCAGTTGTGTAGATGAAAATGCCTTGTTGATGTCAGAGGTCAGAGGAGAATGGACAGACTGGTTAGAGATGATAGAAAGACAACAGTAACTCAAATAACAACTGGTTACAACCAAGATTAGCAGAATACCATCTCTGAACACACAACACGTCGAATACTGAAGCAGATGAGCTACAGCAGCAGAAGATCACACCGAGTGTCGCTCCTGTCAGATAAGAGCAGGAAACAGAGGATATTATTCACACAGGATCACCAGAATTGAACAATAGAAGATTGGAGAAACGCTGCCTGGTCTGATGAGTCTGGAGTTCAGACATTCAGATGGTGGGGTCAGAATTTGGTGTAAAGAACATGAAAGCATGGATCCATCCTGCCTTGTCTCAATGGTTCAGGCTGCTGCTGGTGTAACGGTGTGGGGGATGTTTTCTTGGCACACTTTTGGCCCCTTAATATCAATTGAGCATCATTTAAACACCACAGTCTACCTGAGTATTGTTTCTGACCATCTACATCCCTTTATGACTACAGTCTACCCGTCTTCTGATGACTACTTCCAGCAGGATAATGAACCATGTCACAAAGCTCAAATCATCTCAGACTGGTTTCTTGAACATGATAATGAGTTCACTTTACTCAAATGGCCTCCACAGTCAGCAGATCTCAATCCAATAGAGCAGCTTTGAGATGTGGAGGAACGAGAGATTCACATCATGGATCTGCAGCCGACAAATCTGCAGCAACTGAGTGATGCTTTCATGACAATATGGACCAAAATCCAACCCGGTACTAGCAAGGTGTACCCAATGAAGTGGCCAGTGAGTGTATATATACACACACACACACACACACAACTTAAAAGTGACAGGAAACATTTTTACAATCAATGTGGAAACACTTTATAATAAACTGCATTAATAAATCATTAACAAACATTATATAATGCTTAAAGGATCATTAGTTAATATAAATTCACATAGCTAGAAATGTTTACTAATAAACTTATTAAACACTATCTAATGCTTAACAGATCGTTATTTAGTATAAATTAAAATGCTTAGAAATGTCATAAAACTTATATGATTCAATTAAATATATTAATTAAATATGTCATTAGATAGTATTCAAAAGTGTAACAAATCAGCTTTTAATCATTGTATGATTTGTTAAAATCATTTGTAGATTTTTAAGAAGTGCATGACCGTATGAATTGAAAGTTTAATGACATGTAAGCATTAACTAATGATATTTTAAGCATTATATAATAGTTGTTAATGATTTATTAATGTAAGTTATTATAAATAAATACTATAAATAAATACTACAGTTACCGACTGTAGTAACGATGCTGAGAATTCAGCTTTACCATCACACAAATAACATGTTAAAATAATGTAACTATATTTCACAATATTACTGTTTTTACTGTATTTTTTTAATCAAATAAATGCAGCCATTGTGAGCATATAAGACTTATATTAAAAAAATGCTTAAAAATGTTACAAACTGCAAACATTTGAATAGCAGTACATACACTTTCTTTTAATAAATCACATTTATTGCTTGAGATCAGTTAAATATACCACAAGTGTATGCATTACTGAATTCTGTTGCTGTCTCACCCTTGATGCAATATAGATGGGTAAAAACAGCCAGCCCAAGAGCAGCACCATCAGCATGCCCTGCACGCCAACACAAGACATGATGAATCTCTGAGACATTACCTCTGTTACAGCAGAAGCACATTTCTGTCATGACAACTCTCAGACAATCTATACAGGTGGAGCTGGGGAAGGAGGAGGGTTTCTGAAGCAAGCTGTGACTGCTATGGCCATCTCAAGTCATATATCTGAATGTTGAGCAGCGAGCTCATTGGCTACTGATACAGGAGAGAACCAATCAGCTGTGCCATGTGATAATGATGTCATTACGTCAGACTGAGATAGACCTGGCTCAGAGTTTCATGCCAGAACTCTGTGTGTAGACGTCACCTCATTCCCAGAATTCTTAGCTTTTTTACATAATGTAATCTATAAAGTGGTATATTAATGCACTCTCTATCTCTTCAATCGTAGATGTCGTGTGCTTACATTCCATTCATAAGCAGTGGCAGCGATACCCGCGGCCGCCCCAGAGCCGGCGAGACCGATGAAGTGACCACTGCCCACATTACTGGCAAACAGAGAGGCGCCCACCTGCACAAACACCACAGACGAGGCCGAAATTACACCCGACTTAAGATAAACTAAAACAGATACAGTAAATTTTTTTTTTTTATAAAAAACAAAAACAAAAAAAGAGAAGAGAAAAAACAACAACAAAATGACTAAAACTAACCAAAATTAAAATGAAATCTGAAAATATAAAAGTAAAATCTGATTCAAACTATCAACAAGAACCGGTGGGGAAATTGTGCTTAAATGTCATGAAAATAATGACAGAAAATGTTAATGGTCCTAAAAATAGGCTTTTATTTTAAGCATACATTTTTTGAGAAGTAACACTGTATAAGGCATACATTTTTTTTATTAAAAGAAATGAAAATAACGTCAAATGTAAATGGTCTTAAAAATAAGCTTTATGGTTTGATTGAGATTTACTCACTTACCGGCCACCAAGTCATATTTTTGCCAGCAAGGAAGTATCCATCCACTGTGCTCCTCTTGGTCTTCCACATGGACTGATGAGTGAGCAAAGGTTATAAATATTCCATAAACAAGATGTGAAGCCATAAATGTGATAAGTAGCTCATTTACTGGAGTTAAATTCAGCTACAATGCATGTATTATTACACAGACAACAGACACTTATAGAGAATTGTGTCCCTGTGAAACACATCATCTAGATACAGCTTCAGTAAACTTACCCATAAGCCCACTGCCAGAACCAAGAGGAAGTAGATGACAAGCACCACTATATCTGTGTTGGCCAGGGTGGTCGGGCGCGAGATGTGCTCTGCGGTGGGGGAAGGGGAAACATCGGGATGCTCGGTGGCAGCCATGAGGAGTTTCTCAGATACGTGTCACTTTATAACAACAGATAACAGATAATCGCTGTCATCAGCACACTGACAAAACACACTCGGTGTAATGATACGAAGACGTAACTGTATGTCAGTACATTATCTAGCCTGTATGTGCATGTTAATACTTCTCCAAGAATCACAGAGAGACTGGGTATAAGTTACAGAGGAATGGCAAATGTTTGCCTATGGAGTGTAAAACTTAAATTAACCCCTTAGTAAGTTTAGCAAAACCTCAAACAGAAATGGCATTACCCTCGCATTTTCTGATTTCAAATCCAAATTTGATAAAGAAACCATACATAAGCCATGTCTCCTCGCAGATACTTTGGATTTAATCGTTTTTACTCTTGATAGAAGAGACAAAAGATATGCAGACATGCTTACAGCAGCCTTTCAAAGTTTGATTTTAGCATTAAAGTTTGTTAAAGCATTTGCATTATCTTCCGTCTCAAAATATCTGAAAATACACACTATTAGTTACCTACTAATGGGTTTCCACTTATTTTGACTACTCAAGTTGTTCATAATACAGAATTTAATGTTTGCATTTCTAAAGTGCAATTTAGAAACTTTTAAAACTAGTTTTAAAAAAGAGCAAGGGCTAAAAATGATCATTGTAAAATGTTTAAGGTGTTGACCTTCAGCCTAAACCTGAAAATGTCAGCATTAGTAAGTTCTAATACTAGTTACCCATACTAAATCATACCCAAGTAACAACATATCTCCATATTTTACTGATATAGTCAATTTTACTTAAAACTGGCATGTAAAAATGCGCAGTATAAAGTTGTAGCAGTATAAGAGAAACAGAGGAACTAAAGTTAAAGACTCACCTATATAACGGGTCGGAAACAGGAAGAGATCTTTAACTTAATATACGGTGCATTTAAATAGGACAGAAGGGTCTCCAGTGAATGTGCGCAGAAGTTTCTCTCAGTAGCGTAGAGATGATCCCTCTCTGATCAAAGGGATCAAACTCCACACGCTTTCATGTAACTCTTCACGCTGGTTAAAATGTAAGAGCATTTTATTACCAAAACAGTAATGACAACAGAATGTTGCAACATCTCTTATACAGAGTTACTTAGTAGAAGCAGCAGCATGGATTATACATGATTCATTACAAAAGAAAGGAAAACATATTCTGAAATAACTTTCATGTAATTTCTCAAATTAATGAACAATAATTAAAGTCCTGTATACTGCCCTAGAAGTGTTCATAACTTCAGTAGTTGGTGTTTTTTTTTTTTTGCATTTACTGTATTAACAACAGATATTTGTCTTATATGGCACTTTCAGTCCAGGTCCTTCAATTGTATCATTTTTTTCTTTGGGCCATCATCCCGTCCATGATGAGAGTATGAAATTAGCTTTTAACATTGTGAAACATGTCCTAAAATAAACCATTAAAACAACAAGTAAAATACAAACATGTTGCGAACTTTACTGACATTCAAATAATGACTTGTAAATTATAAATAACAATAATAAATGACAGCTAGGAAATATGCTATGATGCATACATTTTCTTTTTTTTTCATATTACAAGTACCTTACATTCAGTGGTGATTAAAACAAAAAAGAGGCAAAGATGAGTTAATAATAAACATGATAAATATCAATGATAAATATTACTATATAAAGATTTTTACACCTGGAAAACCAGTCAACATTTTGATAAAGTCTCAATCACATGTGCATTTATTTATTTATTTTTACATTCCGATAGTTTAATAAAAATCACACGGAAAGTTCCATATAATTCTTTAAACATTCATTATAACTCAGTGCGATGGACAGAATGATACAGGAATCATATGATTATTATTACTATGGGAATAAAGAATTAAAAGCAGCACAAAAGTTAAATGTTAATTAAAAGTTAATATTTAAAAATACCAAATGCATTTAGTGAAGTCATAATCTAGCTCATCGTTGTTTTCAATAGCTAGTAAAGCAATAATATAAGAACCGTATCTTGTATTGTACAATAATATATCTTGATCTATTCACTTTGCACTTATATATTCTGTGTATGAGAAATTACTTTTTATCATTTAAGACATTAAATCATCAAAATATTGGTTTACAGTACAATGACCAACAAACAACTCCAACCCAGGATGTTTGAATACATTAAAGCAGAATTAAGACACATTGTTAAAGCACTTCTCCTAAACAACGGCTTCATTAAAATATCAAGTCAGTCGAGATCTGACATCCACAGTCCTAATTACATTCTAAATTAAACATCTTATCTAACTGCACTTATTATGATTTACAAAATCCACAGCAAAAAGTCTTGTGGCAATTTTGCCCCAACTATTGACTCCATTCCTGGTCTTTGAGTGCCAAGAACAATCACAGAGTCCATCCCAGCCCATCTTTCCCTGTACCTTTTGCTCTACTACAGAAGCTTTCCTGTCCAATCTGTGCCTGGGAGTTCACTTTTATAACTGTGCCTGGAAGTTCACATGTGCATTAGTTGCTATTGTACACATGTCCTTGACTTACTATAGGCCTATAACTAAATTTAGACTGGACAGTGGACAGTAAGTGAACATTTATGTACTGTAAGTCTCTAATCATTTGTTTGTATGAGTATGTTTGCCTCATGTTGGGTGGGTTCTTCACCAGGCTTCAGGAGAGGTCATGCGAGGGCTCCTGGGGCTGCGTGGAGGGTTTTCTGTAGACTGGATATCACTCAAAGTCCTCTAAACAGAGCAGCACACAGCAAACACATTGAAAAACATATATTGAATTGCATTGAAACCTCATGGCCACTCTTAAAAATAAAGGTTCCAAAAGAGGGTTATTGTAATGCAACTAATAAAAAACATTTTGGGTTGGCTAAAGAAACTTTCAGTGAAAGCTTCTTTGGCTAATCAAGATGAAATTTTGATACAATCTTGGAAATATTTAGCATTACACCATTTGCTCAACAATGGATCTTCAGAAGTGAATTTGTATTTTTGGTCAGAAGGGATAGTTTAATGATGGATTTGTTTCTTACAAACATGCATCTTTTCACTTCACAAGACATTGATTGATGGACTGGAGTCGTGTGGATTACTTGTGGATAACTGTGATGATTTTATCAGCTGTTTGGACTCTCATTTTGACGGCACCCATTCACTCCAGAGGATCTTGCCCATTTCTTGCTCACCAATGCTACATTTCTCCAAATCTGTTCTGATGAAGAAACAAAATCATCTACATATTGGATGGCCTGAGGGGTGAGTACGTTTTCATTTTGGGTGAAATATTCCTTTAAAATGAACTTTAAATGATCTTTTAGTGTGAAAAACATTTTAATAATTTAATGAAACTTCTTCCACTAAAGCACCTTTTGTGCATTGAAGAGGTTCTATGGATGTTAAAGCTGCATTATATGTACGTATATATGTCTTTTTTGGGGGGGGTTAAAAAGTATCCAAAATAAATTACTGAGCAAGAACATATCAATGTTCAAAACCATCTCCTTACCGTAGCCCGATTCACAGCGGTGAGCTTGTAATGTTTTATCATTTGAGTAAAACTCCAAACTTACGTAATGCCGCTTTAAATGTTCTCTTGGAAACACTGATGCAAATAAAGAACCTTTAATTTTAAGAGTGTACACATCAAAGTCTAATAACTGTCATTATTAAATGAAAAAAAAAAAGATATATATATATATCAGCCAATATTCAATGAATATCAAGGGTACATCTATTCAACAATGAGATTCATGCTTTTCTTTATTGTGCATATTGCAACTTTCATTTCTTTTGATTTAGCAGTGCATTCAGTGTTGTTCTTTGTAATAAACATTGTTAATGTCTGTTAACTAGTTGTGTGGTAAGCGATCAGAATGTACATAAAAAAGCCCTCAAGAGAGCTGGGAAGGAAGAGTGCCCTATTTTATGCCACATTTATCTACCATCATTCACCTCATTTACTAGATTTTCATGAAAATATCCATCAAGACGTCTAATACAAAACCTACCTCAAACTTAGCCATGAACTCGGCAAAGATACCGAAGAAACTCTCTGTGGTGGTGGTCTTTCCATCCTCACCAAAGAAAGATGCAACTTTGCAGAACTCTTCCATTGCCCTCTGCTGCAGAGACTCCAGAGACTGCACTGCAGGGTGGCTGTTTTCCAGAAACCCCTTCATGCAAGTAGTTAAGGTGGTTTGTTATGAATTTGGCAGCTATCAAGTATATTCAGTGGTTGAAATCTTCATATAATCTTGTCCTTATGGGTGGGAATCTGACCTGGATCTGCTTGGAAAAGTCTTACAGTTTCAAATATGGCACAGTGAAACCTTGTAGAAGACCATATACAGTCAATTTTGATGTTTTGGTGGAAGGATACACTCATAACAATGGAAAATCGGTCCTCAGCAGTGGCTGGCATCTTCTGGCAGGCGAAACGAATGTCCTGGATTGTGGCATGTAAGTCGTTGAAGTCAGAAGTGATGTTTCTCTGATTCACTGTGGAGATCAAAGCAATGAAAAATATGAGGAGATCTGACCTCTGCAGAACAAAAAAACTACATTAAATGGGAATGCTGCTCCACATTTTGGACAAAACTTGATGAGGAGCACCATGGATTGTGTAAATTAGTGTTTGAGTGTGAAGACTATGAGACAACACTGGAATTTAAAAACAAAAAAAAAAAAAATTAATAATAATAATAATTTGGATTGCATATGAGTCTAGGAGTCTAGATCTTAACCTTTGGCGGCTTGTGGGACTGTGTCAAGCTCCTTCCCAAAGTCCAGAACCTCGGGAAAATGCTGGCACAATGATTTCACCAGGATATGCAGAAATGTTGACTTTCCATCCACTGTTTTGGTGGTACTAAGCTTCAACCAGAGAAATGTAGAGTTACATTTATATAATGTTATAGAAAATCAACTTTAAACATTTATTGATGAACGCCATGAACTCATCTGCAAAAGATGCATACACAGTGACAAGGCTTACTTCAGTGAGAAAATTGATCTTAAATCCAGTTGTTTTATTGGTCTTGGGTTGGCCGTTATTCAGATAATTCCCCATAGCCAGCACAAACTGGAAAAAAATAAGGAAATTAATATACATGCCATAAAAAGAAGATCATATTTATCCAAAGTGTTCACAGGCACAGTATGAAAACCTGCCACATCAACACTCCTTTATCTGTTTATCCTCTTGTTTTCAAGACTGTATGATTATGTGAGCCTAGGCAGAAACTAAACTAAATTATACCTCCAGAATCTTGGCCAGTTTTTTGCTGTTCTTGAGCTCCAATGAAGCCTTGAAAACACAGTCGTAGGCCCCCCTCATCTCTTCTGTTTTCTCTTGCAATGTAGTCTTAAAATGCAGGCTTTTCAAACGGGTCTTATACTCTGGCACAAATAGCATCTGAATATATACAATATACACAAAATACATACCATATATACAATATATATATAAAATAGCACATATTTTGTTAGAATTATACTAAAATTAAATTCAATAAAAAATAAGTAACGTGTATATATTTTAATCCAACTTTACATTTAATCGTAATGTCAAATGCAAACCCCAGAAAACTTGTTAAATCAAAATAATCATAATTTATTCATGAAACTCTATCATTATTTGTCATGTACCTGTAGGACAAACTGATCGGGCTCACTGAGTTTACTCGGGTCGTCTCTGTACTGCTCGTATTGTCTAACCTCATCATCGTCTGGTGCATATAGGAGCAATTGTTTAATATGTGAGGACTCTAAACGTTCACTCGACATCGTCATCAGCACCTGGCGTAGCTCACTTGGTGACAGCTTCAGATGGGCAATCAAAATTGCTATAAAAATGGTAGAAGAGTCTTAATAACAAAGTGTACAAGGGCCATGTGCTTATAGGCTAATGGCTAAAGCTAAGAAGCTTGTAGTCTAACAGTTGGGACAGTTAGCTAAAGGAGCATGCTATTATCAAGACTAATTTTAAAACCAAAAAGCATGGTAGCAGAGCAAGACAAAAAAAGGAAACATGTATAAGTTAACACTTGACATAAACATTATATAAACATTTACAGGTAAACTCCACTGAACACTTACATGAGCATGAATTTCCAATTTACAGCCCATTACACTTTTGTAATGCAATGTATTTCCAAAAAGGAAAATATATGACACATTGTTTGCTACTCACAAGCATTGTAGGCTTTCTTATGGGAGAGAATCTCCACCACATCTTTCTTCTTGAAAGTCTCCACCTGAGGTGAGGGTTCTGGAAGAGAAACTGAGACATGAACCATAGCGTGAGTGAAAAGAACTTGTGACAACAAAACATTGTGTCAAATAATT
Source organism: Carassius carassius (assembly GCF_963082965.1). NCBI lineage: Eukaryota > Metazoa > Chordata > Actinopteri > Cypriniformes > Cyprinidae > Carassius > Carassius carassius. The sequence goes on from NC_081763.1 coordinate 7,344,127, forward strand.
AAAGGATAGTCAGGACCAGTGCTGCCTTCAGGTCCTCCTAGAAAGTCCATACATATGAGCTTGTAAGTGATTTTGGTAGGAAGTGACAGGAAAAAGTAGGCACACATGTCATATACTGGAATAGTAGGCTCAGTCTTAGACGTTATGACCATTGACTGTTGGCTGAATCTCGGATACATATAGCACACAAAACATCATCATCTGATTGGTTGAATCTCCAGGACTTCTGGGGTGTGTTCTTTAATAGTCGACTTTGAAACATAGCACAACAAAACAAAGCCATTGAGATCATAACTGTGTCAATGATCACTTATCAGAATCAACTAAATGCTGGATTTTCAAAATTATGTAAAGTTCAGAGCAACATCGTTGCAATAAACTTGCATGAAGTTCTTGAATCATTTGAACACTGGTCTGTCACTGTACGGACATAGACTCTACATTTTCACTCCCCTTAATGTGAAGCTGCACAAAACTAACTGATTCATTGCTGTACATGTCTGTCAGAAATCCTCTTGGGCCTTCCTTGGCCAATGAAAGCTGCTATGGAGTCCAGACCTTCTGGCATCGGTTTGAAGTTCTGGCTAAAAGAGACTACTGGAGTAGTGCTTTCTGGCAAGTTTTATCACCATTCTTCATCCAAAATAAACAAAAATAATCTGTACAGCCAACATTTGCAATTAAATATTTGTTATGGCTAATAATATTATGCTTTAACCATTATAAATAGACACACGGCAAGTCAGAAAGTCTGGGAAGTTGTGGTGACATTGTGGTGCACACCACTGGACCCAGAAGTTTAATTTTCATCTTATAAGACCATAAACTCTTCCTCTATATCTTGTTTGTCTTCCACAAGATGTGCTATAAAGATGTTATCTCAAGGTTAGAGTTTCCCCCAACTTTCTTCTTGCAACCCTTTAGTTTGAGCTAAATTTATGAAATGTGCAGGCTGTTGTCTCAGTTGACTCCTTCAGAGCTTCTTGTCTGAATACTCCAATTTGGAGGACAACCAGTTCTGGGCGGATTTACAGGTGTTCTTCATTTTCTCACTATAAATTATGGACTTCACGATGCTTTTAAGTATTAGAAAACACAGAAATTGAGTTCAGTACCCTCTACAAGCAACAACTGACACATTCTACCTATGGACCACACTGCATCTTTCTGTTCGAAAGATATGAAAAGCAACTCCCATCTTAGCTGGTGAACAGCTTTTTTTTTCCCTTGGAAATTAGTTATACATATTACTTTTCTCACATTTTACTCACCAGGGCTCTTTTGTGTCCCAAAATGAAGCTCCAAGTCTAGGTATTTCACCATATCACTCAGCTTGTCATAATCAGAGTCTTCTTCCAGCTGCAGTGAGAAACCACATCTGTCCTTACATTGTTCATTCTAATAGACTGAGACAAACTAATAATGATGGACATACTGAAATGTTCCAATATGTATTCCAATATATCATACAGTAGACCAATATGTTTCATATAGCATACTACTTTTTTCATGCTCTCCTCCAACTATTACTAGAGAATTTAACATTGTCAGTTTGGCTCATATGGTGTCATCTGTTTGAAATTGAAAATATAAGTGACCACGAGATTTAGATCTCCTTTAGCTAAAACTGATGCAAAACATAATCAAGATTCACTGGGTCAAGAACAAATGCTATAAATAGCCAATACCAGCCATTTAAGACACAAACAATTCACACAAACACTTCTTACCTGTCCCCAAATGGTTCCCTCAGAATTTTCCACTTGTTCCCATCGTAACCGCTTTACACTCATATGACTGGAATCAGATTTTTGCGGTGAGGTCTTTGGGAGCGGAGGAGGCATGCAAGGTGGGGGTAAAGGTGGAGGAGGAGGTGGCTCCACAGTTGAACCTTCATTGTGGTGGTGAGTTTGAGGTTGGGGTGTACTTGGTGGTTGTATTTGGGACTGGGCCTCAAGGTGGTTGTGATGGTGGTGACGATGATCGTGGTACATGGGTTGCGGGCTCTGTCTGGCCTGTGCAATGGGGTGATTCTGTGGGGTTGAGCGATGTTGTTGCTGCTGCTGAATCTGCTGTTGGTGCTGAAGCTGTTGTTGCTGCTGAATCTGCTGTTTCTGCTGCTGAAGCTGCTGCTGCTGAATCTGCTGTTGCTGCTGCTGAAGCTGCTGCTGCTGAATCTGCTGTTGCTGCTGCTGAAGCTGGTGCTGCCTAATCTGCTGTTGCTGCTGCTGAAGCTGTTGCTGCTGCTGAAGTTGTTGCTGCTGCTGCATTTGCTGTTGCTGCTGCTGAAGTTGTTGCTGCTGTTGTGAAGGATGAGGCTGAAAAGTTGATAGAATCTGTTGGGTCTGTTGAGGTTGGTGGGGCTGATGGATCTGATGGTACTGAGGAGCTGACTGGATTGGCTGAACCTGGTGTATGTGCTCAATCTGATGAATGTGGCGGGTTGGTGGAGGAGACTGGGTTAGTGGGTAGGCTTGATGAGCTTGATGCATCTGGTGGTGGTACTGTTGCTGAGTTTGTTGAGATGGTTGAATAGCATGAGAAACTGCTTGAGGCATGTGTGCCAGGTGCATTTGTCTGTCCACTCTCTCCAGTCTCTCGATTCGTTCCATATGCTCCAATCGTTCCAAACGCTGGATCTGCTCCAATCGGTCAAGTCTATCCATGGAGCTTGAGAGGTGAGCCTGATGACTCTGATGCATCTGATAATCATGGTGTACTTGTTGTTCTGGATGCAAGGGTTGGGGCTGCATGTCATAGATATGTCTATCAAAGTGTTCTTTTCTTTCAATCCTGTCAAGCCTATCCATGGAGCTAGAGAGTTGAGTCTGAATAGTCTGGTGTGAGCGATGGCTTTGGTGTACTTTGATAGACTGAGACTGGCGACTTGGTTTTTTTTGATGAATTGGATGCATCTGGTGTTCCTGTTGCACCTGGTGGTGTTGATGTACCTGCTGAGCTGGATGAACCTGATGGTGCATCTCATAGATTGCATGACTGGGGATGGGTGACTGGTTTATTTCTGGAGAGGGCATAGGGGGCAGAGACTGATGCATCTGCTGCTGAGATTGCTGAGGGTGGCTGGCTGTTGGTTGAACTGGAAGCGAGTGGTGCTCCTGAAAGACTTGGTGCTGGGTCATCAGCTCATCATTTGTGGGCAGCACCTTGCGAATGGATTGTCTTTTTGGAGGTGGATTAGCTCTTGGCGGAGGTGGCGGAGGAGGTCCCGGGTGGCGACGGAAAGTCAGCTGTCGGGGTGCATGGTCAGGAGTGAATCTAGCAGGTGGAGGGGGATCATTAAACTGGACAGGGGGAGGGGGAGGAGGAGTCTGAGGGGGTGGAGGAATGTGCTCTGAGCTGGAGGAGTAGGTAAGAGAGCTGGCATCCTCACTGCTACTATGTACTTCACTTGGACTGCTTAGCTCGGGAGGCATGTACGGACCCTCTTCCTCCTCCTCCTCCTCCTCCTCCTCCTCCTCCTCTTCCTCTTCCTCCTCTTCCTCATTCTGGAATGTCATCTGGACAACTTCCTGGAGATCATTTGAAGTAAAATATACAGATATCATTAAGTTTTTGCAATAAAGATTAAGCCATTGAAGATTAGCCACTGTACTTGTCAAGCCAATGAAGCATTGTCAAAACAATAAAAGCAAATATCAAGTCAATTAACCATTCTAATATACAAACCTCTTCATAGTCATTCTCTGGTGACAGGAAGTCATCCACAGATAACTGCTGTCCTAGCTGTTCACTCAGAACCTCCATGAACAAATCTGTGTCAGGGGTACGAGGGGGACGTGAAAAGGTGTATCGCTTCTTCCGAATGGGTGGACTAGGGGGGTAGTCCGGAGGAGAGGGTGGAGAGAGAGGTGGACTGTCTAAACTGATGTATGGGTTGGATTCAGCACTGGTTTGAGAGGGAAGATCTGAAGGGTAACAGAGGCACTGGGGACTCAGTGGAGGCTCCTGCGACCAAGAGTCAGGTTGTGGAGGAGGTGGTGGAGGTGGCGGCACATGCTGGGCTGATGCAGATTTGCGGCTACCTGAGGGATGAAGATGGAAAAACAAACGTTAAGAAGATAAAGATGTCTCTGCATCAGATGAAATTCCCACCTATTACACAAAGAAACGACAAGAATTTCCTAAAATTCAAAAGCTAGAATGCCGATAAAAACTTATAAGTACACTGACTGTACCTGAAGTGGCCCTAACAGATGGAGAAGAAGAGTGTGCCCTGATGGACTGTGAGGAAGCATGTGGGAAGATATCTACGTTAACCAGAGTTTCAGGAGCTGGAGGAGGTCGAGTCTTCAGGGATTTGGATCTCTTCCCGGCATAGACATTCTCCAGCTCAGCATACACAGCTGACAGCTAGATAGAGCACAGGGACTGGGATATTAATATAAAGACAGCACCCTTGCTCAATCATTTCAGTGTTTGTAATCCCTTAAAAAAATCAAAGAGCGCTCACATTAGTCAGATTGTTGGGCGTCTCTGGTAAGGATGTTCCATCCCCTGATTGTCTCTCTGCAGGAGTCAGTCGCATAGGTGCAACCTCCACTGGCTCAGTGGAAATACCTCATGAAGTAAGAAAATAGCCCACCAACTCATTTCAGTGTGCTAAGAAAGCTGCAGTTTTAATGATACATGGTACATGATGCCTACAATGCTACAATAATATCTAAAATGCTGTTTTCATGATGCATAATACTGGATATGAAAGTTGACACAATTTCACTACATACATAGGTAACTAAATATGTGTATGCCAAAGAATGCCCGCATGCCAGCTGGAGTCTGCAGACCTCCTGGTTCTTGGTTGCTGGTGGAAAATGAGAATTTTGCTAAATGTATAAGGTCTGTCAAAGTTCATTTTTTAAACACTTTGTGAGGCTAGTCAGAAATTATAAGATCACCACTTTCTTTGAATATAGACAGCCCTAGTTTTATAACAGTAATAGCATCAAACAATTACAAAACGCTGTCCTATGTTATAATGTGTACTACAACATAGTGTTTGAAGACAGCTTACCCATTCCCAGGTGAGTGCCGATGACCAGATCATCTGAGCTGCGTCCCCTCACACTGCTCCTGTAGGTGGTTCCTGTCACCTTCATGGAGCTGCTACGCCTATGAGGCTCATGGGCTGGAGGTTCAGGTTCTGCTGATGGCACTAACCAAAAATAAATACATGCAAGCATACATATGTATGTGCTTATACTCTATACAGATTGAAGAGGAACAACAAGACAAAGTAGGGCTCACGTGTAACTTTATAGCCAAGGAAATGGGAGATCTTGTTCTGGCAGTGTTCCTGCTCCTCATAGGTCAGCAGCTGGTAAATGAACTGCCAAATCACCTGTTTTGCTGGGGTATCCAACACAGGGAAGATGTCCACAATCAAAGTGTCTACATTTCTAAAAGGCACGAAAGAAAAATGAATCAAATCAGGTTTCACACAAAGTTAAGGGACGTTCTCAGAGAAGCAATGGGAACAATCTCGGATTCCATCTAATAATACTCTTTCTTTCTTTCTTTCTTTCTTTCTTTCTTTCTTTCTTTCTTTCTTTCTTTCTTTCTTTCTTTCTTTCACTAAATTATTATTGGTATGTCCTTCACCTGTGCTGGAAGAAGGCTTCCAGGGCCTTGCAGATGGTGTATCTCTCCTGGAGTGTGAGAAGGTGCTCAAGCTGCTGGCTGAAGGTGCGACCTTGTACGCGGATACTGGGAGGCAAGATCTCTGCAATCCACTGCAGGGAGCTAAGCACAGGAGCACGGGAGCGGGGAGAAACCTCCACCTGTTCGGGCTCGGTCACAGTGAAGGCCGGCAAGCCATCTTCAACCACCAGGCTGGGCATTGCCCCACTCCCCTGCAGCATGGACACAACCTTCTCATGTGAACAGTTCCTGAGAGAATGTAAAAAAATAAAATAAAGCGTATACGGTGTTAGATTATGAACATGAAGAACCCATCTTATGCATAATAATAGTAATGCCTGCTTTAGACTTTATTTCGGTTCCACATTAGGATAAAAGCAATGTATTCCAAGGCAAGCCAACCACAAGCATCACCTCATGTCCAACCCATTGAGAAACAGGATGCGATCTCCAGGTTTGAGACCCGCCTTCTCAGCAGGGCTGCCTGCAAGAGGAATAAATGAATGAATAAATGAATGAATAAATGAATGAATAAATGAATGATGCATTTAACTAGCACTTTATTGTGTATTGCTGTACACCCAAAGCACTTCATGTGTGTGTGGGGGGGGGGGGTGTCTCTCCTCAACCACCACTAGTGTGCAGCATCCACTTGGATAATGCGACAGCAGCCACAGTACAATGCTGCCAGTGCTCTCACCACACACCAGTTACAGGTGGAGAGGAGAGAGAGTCATAGAGCCAATCAAGTGGTTGGGGATTACTAGGAGGCCAAGATTGACAAAGGCCATTGGCAGCAATTTGGCCAGGACACCGGGGTTACACCCCTACTCTTTTACAAGAAGCGCCATGGGATTTTTAAGGACCACAGAGAGTAAGGACCTCGGTTTAACGTCTCATCCAAAGGACGGTGCTTTTTTGATAGTATAGTGTCCCCATCACTATTCTGGGGCGTTTGGACCCACACAGACCACAGGGTGAACACCCCCTGCTGGCCTCACTAACACCTCTGCCAAAAGCAACCTAGTTTTCCCAGGTGGTCTCCCATCCAGGTACTGACCAGGCTCAACCCTGCTTAGCTTCAGTGGGAAACCAGTCTTGGGCTGCAGGGTGATATGGCTGTGGCAACAAACCAAGCATAAATAATTTCTGACAGTACGTCATAAGGGCTCCAACTGAGAATAAGCTGTGCTCATAAAATGCCCTTTGAATTGACGTCAGATCTATAAGTCAAGACACTGCAGCTTGGGTGTTTGTCACATACTGCCCAAGAATGGATGTCTCTTTTTGGATTTTGAGGGCTAGATGTGGGAAAAGTGTGAATCTAAAAGGATTTGTGCTAGATACAAACAGAGCTCTACCACCTGTGCCCCTCTTACTCAGCTTCTGAAGACTATTCTGTTGTGTGTTGTCTCTCTCTCTCTCTCTCTCTCTCTCTCTCTCTCTCGTCTCCTGCTGTTCTTGCACACTGCCAGTTTTTTTCGCCTAACTTTTTAATGGCTGCCATGAGTCAGAAATGACAGAACTTTTATTATTTCAGCATTCACGTCATCTGCTTCAGTAATATGTCTGATATTTGTTTCAAGTCCAAAATAATTTTTTTTCATCTTTCTAAAATAGCTTTTTTTTTGTTCTAGGATGTCAAATAAAATAAATGTACCACAGGACACAAGCCCTTCCCTCATGACAACAAAATACAATGTCTGAAAACACTAAGAGAATAATGTTGTTGTGTTAAATCTTAATTAAGTATCAAATGTATCAACATCAAAATAAGACACTACAGTTCTATCAATATTATAAATAAAATTTGCGTATATTTCATACCTGGTATTACAGAGTCGATCCACACTGGAGCATGGCCGCGCAGAGTAAACCCGAAACTCTGGTTCCCTTTGTACACCCGTACAGTCCTAGTGAAACATGAATACAACCTATAGATGGCATCTTGAATCTTTATATAATGCAGATTAACTCAAATAGTTGTTTATCAAACTAATATTCATTTGATATTATTGGAAAATATCTATATGATATAGATATTATAGATTTACATACATGTATATAGTAAAAATTTGAAATAATGCATGTTTTTGTCATAGTACTACTGAACGTGTTCTGACATATCTCAAATGTCAAATGACAGATATTATAAAATATTAATAGAAACAGTCAGACAAGCTCTGAACTTTCAGTTTTCCACATTATTAAAAATAAACTACATTGCTTGAGACATATCATTAAGTGTGTATTGTACTAATGTTTGACAAGTTTTCACATCCACCCACCTTTTCCTATCAGACACGTCAATTCAAGCTTGTGAAATACTGTGCACAAGAGTAGTAATGTTTAAAGCATAAAATAGGCTATAATGAGGAGGTTGAATCTTAATGATGTGTCATATTGATGCTCACACATACACAGGTGTCCAACAGCATGTCTAAAAATAACGAATTATAAGAGTGAAATATTGCAGTGGCATAAAATCAACATCAGTTACAGCCTACAATAGCTGTGAAATTGGAAATCCAACAAGAAAGGATGAATTTCGGTTATCAGTTAAACAATTTGTGTATGACTTTATCAGTTAATCTATCTATCCATTACCCAGCATTATATTTATATGAATCTAAGCAAAAACAAATTAAAATATAATAAAAGCATTAACACTTTACAGTGTTCTTGTTACACATTACATGTATTATAATTGTTATTATAGTAAATTATGGATAATCACACGCAGCTAACCCTGAAACCTAATAGTACGTTAATTAATATTACTTAGTACTTGAATGTGTGATTACACTGTAAAAAGGACACCGTAAAATAAAATGTAACCAATAAAAGCATTAATAAATTAAAAAACGTGAATTAAATTAAAAATAAAGTAAAATAAAACTGAAACAATGTAACAAATACACCTTAAAATAAAGTGTAATTAATAGAAGCAAAAATAAAATACAATAATGAAATGAATAAAATGAATCTAAACAAAATGAATTAAAAGTTAATGTGTTGCATATGTGTTGAAAACGTCTATCTATCTGATTTATTGGCATAGGCTACATAAAAACTTGAGAATTAGTAAAGAACACGCTCGAAAACTCAAAATATGAATTAGGAAAAAACATCAAAGAGCAAAATATGGAAGCAAAAGGCAATTAAAAATTCCACCCCATCAGTAACAAAATGCAAATGCAAATGCAAAAAAAAAAAAGGAACATTAAAATGTGCAACTGTTCCCAGTGTGACCCTTCCACTGACCTGCGGGTGGAGAAGGAGCTGGCATGGCCTGCGATGAGTGAGGTGGTCTTGCGGAGGCCACGGCCAGGAGGCATGACCACTTCTTCATTGGTGGTCCGGGGCACAGAGCTGGCTCGGGTGGACACAGACAGCAGCCGTTCGGGGTGGTCTTCGCTCCGGCTGCGTCGTAGCCGATTGTTCCTGTGCTCGCTGAAGCTGCGGCCCCTCAAGCGACTGATCAGACTCTGGGAGACCATCTCATCAAAGCGCTGCCTGTGCTTCTTAGGGATGAAGATCCTAACAAACATGGCACACACACAGCAGACGGAGTCACAGAGGAGAAACTGTTCAGGCGTGTGTGAACATACTCTCAAGCCTGCAGAGAGAAACACTGGATGGAGACACACACAAATGGAGAGGAGGAGGAGGGACGGCTATGAGAAAGTCTGCTATAATTACACCAGACTGCGGAGATGTTTGTGACCTGCTATGAAAGAGAAAAAAGAGCTCATGTGATGCAATGAAGCGTTTGTTTTCTGTCCTGTGAAGAGAGGTAGGTAAAAATATCATGTTTGATCAACATCAAAAGCTAAGCAGGTGAATCCTGAAAGATGTCCTGAGAGGATGAAAGAGAGAGCGCTTTCTAGCCCTTTGTGATATAAGCCCTCTCTAAATTTTTCATTCGCACTATCCTTTAAAACCAAATTACAGAGCTATAAACCAACCTGAACCACTGAATTATCCCTTCAATGCTTTTAATCACAAGAACATCATTCGGAGGTGAATCTTAAGATCACAACCTGCAGTTTCCACAGTTGTAATTGCAATTGTAAATACAAACATTTCAGCCATTCTGTACACAACCTATGCTGGTTTTCCTGCATCTGAAGAGCTCAGGGCCCAGCAGTGGTACTGAAACATCACAACCCCCCAAAAAACTAAACTAATAATAACTTAAAACTAATATCTGTACAGTCGTGGCCAAAAGTTTTGAGAATTACAGAAATATTGGAAATTGGAAAAGTTGCTGCTTAAGTTTTTATAATAGCAATTTGCATATACTCCAGAATGTTATGAAGAGTGATCAGATGAATTGCATAGTCCTTCTTTGCCATGAAAATTAACTTAATCCCAAAAAAACCTTTCCACTGCATTTATGCGTTGCATAAAAATGGCTTCACAGGCAAGGATATTGTGGCTACTAAGATTGCACCTAAATCAACAATTTATAGGATCATCAAGAACTTCAAGGAAAGAGGTTCAATTCTTGTAAAGAAGGCTTCAGGGCGTCCAAGAAAGTCCAGCAAGCGCCAGGATCGTCTCCTAAAGAGGATTCAGCTGCGGGATCGGAGTGCCACTAGTGCAGAGCTTGCTCAGGAATGGCAGCAGGCAGGTGTGAGCGCATCTGTACGCACAGTGAGGCGAAGACTTTTGGAAGATGGCCTGGTGTCAAGAAGGGCAGCAAAGAAGCCACTTCTCTCCAAAAAAAACATCAGGGACAGATTGATCTTCTGCAGAAAGTATAGTGAATGGACTGCTGAGGACTGGGGCAAAGTCATATTCTCAGATGAAGCCCCTTTACGATTGTTTGGGGCATCTGGAAAAAGGCTTGTCCGGAGAAGAAAAGGTGAGCGCTACCATCAGTCCTGTGTCATGCCAACAGTAAAGCATCCTGACACCATTCATGTGTGGGGTTGCTTCTCATCCAAGGGAGTGGGCTCACTCACAATTCTGCCCAAAAACACAGCCATGAATAAAGAATGGTACCAAAACACCCTCCAACAGCAACTTCTTCCAACAACCCAACAACAGTTTGGTGAAGAACAATGCATTTTCCAGCACAATTTTTTTTTTGGGTCCATGGCCTGGAAACTCCCCAGATCTTAATCCCATTGAGAACTTGTGGTCAATCCTCAAGAGGCGGGTGGACAAACAAAAACCCACTAATTCTGACAAACTCCAAGAAGTGATTATGAAAGAATGGGTTGCTATCAGTCAGGTTTTAGCCCAGAAGTTGATTGAGAGCATGCCCAGTCGAATTGCAGAGGTCCTGAAAAAGAAGGGCCAACACTGCAAATACTGACTCTTTGCATAAATGTCATGTAATTGTCGATAAAAGCCTTTGAAACGTATGAAGTGCTTGTAATTATATTTCAGTACATCACAGAAACAACTGAAACAAAGATCTAAAAGCAGTTTAGGAGCAAACTTTTTGAAAACTAATATTTATGTAATTCTCAAAACTTTTGGCCAAGACTGTACGATATCTCAAATATGATCAAATCTATAGTGTAACTCAAGTTTTACAAAAAACGAGCACTTTATCAGTTGGATTCATTGATGAAAATTTCCTAATTCAACATAAATCCATTTCTCTCTCAAAGTTAACTTCCATTTAGTTCAGGATGCCCTCAATTAGAAGGAGGCCACAGGAAATCTAAAATTAACCCCCGAGTCAGAGAGGGGAGGGAACGCAGATCAAGGACACACTTTTCAAAATGACTGAAAGTGGGAATGAAGAACGTATTCAACAATCTCAGATATAAAAGATGTCTATTAACACAAGCAAGTGATCTCTAAACCTATTTTAGTTCATCTTTGAATGCCTCTACTCACATTAACAAAGCATGCCATGCATTTACAAACGGATTAACATTCTCCGTTTAATGACGTAAAATGAAAGAACTCATTATTTTAAAAAAGCAAGCTCAACAAGGCCTCAATACGATTTTCAAGTAAAATGACAAAAGCAAACCGAAAGAATTTCACAGTAGGTCTCATAGCTTTAATGTCTTTTCTATTTGCTCCATAGCTATAGTCCAATATTGCATGAAACTGTATAAATTATAAAGAGTTGTACAATTTCCCCTAGAAATTTCTTACCGAAAAGGCTTGGAGAAACCCCTGTCACGGCCCATCTCTCCTTTAAATTATGTCTCAAACGAAAATATACGTTCTTGATCTCAGTGCAGGAGTCTTCATAAAGCTGGAATAACCTTTCAGTGAATAGAACAGTATAATCGGAAAAGCCATTATCTCCAGTATCCAGATGAGGAGATGCTTATTAGTGCCAACTTGAAGAGCGATGACGTTGCATGGATGAAGAAGCGAACTTCAGGTCACGTCATCATCGAGTCAACTTTGGCAAGATCGCCACATCTCCGTGCTGAGCTGCCTTGGGGAGTTTAACGTTAAAAAGGAGTCTACATCCAGAACGTAGACCAGATGCCTTCAACTGCAAATGAGAGCCAAAGTTGCAGCTGCTTCAGATGTGAAGAGAGAGAACAGAATGAAAGAGTGGAGCAGGAACAGAGAGCGAGTGAAAAAATAGATACCGTCCCACTGGAAATCGAAGCCAGGTCAGCACGAATTACTCAATCCACACTCGATCCACATAATGTGCACGAGTCAGAAGATCCTCAAGTATCCAAGACGCAAAGACAAAAGCAGAGTCTACACAGAAAACACCAACCAGATAAAAAGATGTTGTTTCATGCCTTAAAAACATTTCCTTCAAAATCCTTCTTGGCTGCTTTGTACCTCTGCTGGAAACACGCAACTTTAAAGCAAGAAAGTTGTTATGTGGATTGTGTGCAAACTTCTGGTGCGTCACAGACCTAAGACAGGTTTATTATAAGAAGTAGGCTGCTTAAAAATAGGGAGGTTCCATGGGGAGAACTGGACAGAATTTTAGCAGGGACAGAGCGCAGCATACAAGCTGGTCAGAGACAAAGGTGACTGAAGGACTGTGAAAATGCAGTGATATATGCCAAATGCAAGTGATATCGACGAAGATGAACTAGAAAGATCATGCTCTCACTGAGATGCTTACATGCATTCAATTTACATTTGTCTGCCATGGAAGCTTGTTTCTGATATGGTTTAGGAAATTATAATGGCAATTGCTACTTTTTATTCAGTTTTTTTTCCTCATCTTTCCTCAGAAGGTATCTTGTTTCAGCCATGGAATGATTCAGGTCCAGGGTCAGGTCCACCAATGTTAATCTACTCCCCTGTCTGGTGTCTTTGTCGGACAACATGGAAAATTCGGCAGATGATTGGTCGGATCGCCTGTCAATCAAACTCCCAGCAAAGGGTCAATTGTGAGGCAAGTCAGAATTCTGAGTTGATAACTTGTGAAGTTGAGATTGACTTTTTTCATATTCACAATTCTAATTTTTTATTTCTCATTTCAGAATTTTTTCTTCTAATACAGAATGTGAGATATAAATGTGCAATTATGAGTTGTGAATAAAAATTCTTTAACTATAAAAAGAAAAAAAAAGTAAAAAAGAAAATCACAAAAAAGAAAAAAGTCAGAATTGCAAGATGCAAAATCAGAGTTGTGTTATAAACAACAACAACAACCAAAAACACACAACAAAACTTAATTATAAAGTTTATATCTCACAATTTTCAATTGTGTGATAATAAGTCGCAATTACCCTTTTTATTTATTTTTTATCCAGTGGCAGAAACAGGCTTCCAGACTGAACTACTTTTTCATTCAAAGTAAAATCTGATCAATATTCAAAACTGACACCATCTACAGTCCGCTGCTTATACTTCACATTCTGAAGACATGCAACAAACATCCCATAAAAAGCAACTTGTCTCTGAACAATACAAATGAGAGAAAAATCTAAGCTTTGTCCATGTACAAAAAACTTTTCTTACTTGCTAAAGAAGGCATTCATGGTTCCAGATAATACAAGGACAGGCTTTCAAGGGTTAATAAGAACAAGCAGATGAAAAGTGTGAATCTAGGTATCTGGAGCATGCTGTTCTTCCTCATAGCTCACTCCTCATGGCGATAAGGGTGATCTAAAAGTGGTCCCATTTTCATAGTTTCCAAGCATATAACTTCAAAAAATAGCATGCATATTTGATAAACACTTGATGAAACAATATGTTATCCAGTAAACCTCACATGTATAATTCCTCACTGGTAGCGAGAGGCGGCTGCTGTTAAAACTGCTCTCTCAGTGTAACTGAAAACATTTCAGCTTTGAGACGCATCAAATTCTCCTGACAAAGACCCTCATCAGCGAGTTATTACACCGAGAGACCTATGAGAGGGAGACTTCTTATAGTGTACATTTACACAAAATAGAATACTATTAAATCTAATAACAATAGTTACGTAAAATAAAGAAATATCAAAAAATATTTAAATATAATGTATTTTCTGTATTTTAAGCTTTAAGCATGTTGAAACGAACTAAAAAGACGATAGAACGAGATTAAAGAAGGATGCCAGCTCATTAAAGATGGCCACATGCAATGAAATGGCAAGTTTATGTTCATAAAGCTGCTTTATATATAAATAAATAAATAATAGGGAGGCGGGTCATGTAATTGGACTTATGAAAACTGACTGATACCTGATGCTGTCAATCAGTTGCTGATGTTCCTCGGTGAGCAGTATTTCTGGAAGTGTAGACGCCAGACCTTCAACATCCCTCTCATTTGCATACTGCTTCAGCAAATCAAACAGCCTCTCTTTCACCTCAGGCTCCTCCCCTAAAATCTCCTCAACCTATACAAATTCAGAACAGACCATCTGAACTTCGAGTTTGAAAGTGCCAGTGAAAAATACTGTATGATGTTTAACCAGCCCAGACGAACTTTTCGAAGGTTCGAGTTCAAGAACACTTTAGTTTAGGGACCAACTAACTAGTTGTTTATTAGCATGCATATTACTAGGCTGTTTATTTGCACTTCTAAAACACATATTTATGCCTTATTCTGCCTGACCATATTTTAAATACTTTATCTGACCCCATATGTAAACACAACCTCACTAACTATTAAGCAGCAGCAAAAGTCATGGTTAATAGTGAGAACTGGTGTCCAAACTAAAGTGTGACCCAGGCCCATCCAAGCCCCTTGAGACTGACCTTCTTGTTGAACTCCAGGGCTTTGTGCTTGCGGTCCTGCCTCACCATGTCTCCGCTCTGGTAGGTCTCTTTCATGCTGCTGCTGGTGCGTTTCTGCCAGCGGTTGATCCGCAGCACGCCCAGACGCAGCGTACGTCCCTGAGAGGTCTTGATCATGGCCGCCGCCGTCTCGTGCTGTTTCACTGGAATCCCATTCACCTCCATCACATAGTCACCTACTCGCAGTCCACTCCGGCCGGCTGGAGAGTTCGGCATGCAGTCCTCCACCAGCAGGGGACTGTCCCCCACTATAGTGAAGCCAAAGCGACCATCGGGCCCCGGGGCAATGTCCATCTGTGGAGGTAAAGTGGATAAGGGTGAGTGACACTGGTTTGCTCCTGAGTTTTTCCAAATGAATTCTTAGCAATGCATATTACTAATCAAAAAATAAGTTGTCATATATTTACGGTAGGAAATTTACAAAATATTTTCATGGAACACGATCTTTACTTAATATCCTAATGATTTTTGGCATAAAAGACAAATATATAATTTTGACCCATACAATGTTTTTTTTGGCTGTTGCAAAAAATAAACCCCAGTGACTCAAGACTGGTTTTGTGCTCCAGGGTCACATATTCTAATGATATTATATATAATGTTATTCTTCAAATTATTATTTTATATATCTACGCTACGGTTTAAAAGTGCATTTATCAAGAGACTTTAATATTACAAAATATTTCTATTCCAAGTAAATGCTGTTCTTTTGAGCTATCAATCTATTGATCAAAGAATGAAATTATTATTTTTTTTTTTTCATAAAATGTTATTGCTCGGAAAAACATTTCCGTAAATCTATTAAGCCGCAATAACGATTTTCAACACTGAAAATAATAAGAAATCAGCATATAAAATACAGCTTTGCATCACAGGAATAAATTACTGTGTATTTATTATATGCATAATATATAATACATTTTAAAATATATGCAAATAGAAAATAGACAATATTACAGAGTAAGAAACTTCAAAAAACTAAAATATATATATATATATATATATATATATATATATTTATATTTTTTGAGAAAAAAAAATAATATTTGTTGCTATGCCATTCATGCATTTTTGGCTTGACTTAAAGGTACAATTTGTAAGATATTTGCAGTAAAATATCCAAAAACCACTAGACTAGTGTTATATATTTTGTCCAGCTGATTACTAACAACATCTCTAATGTTTTCAACTACTTGTAAATCATGAGAAAATTCCCAAGTCTAAACAGTGACACGGGGCAGTGCAGCCGCCTGTCGATGACGTTAGTTCTTCTTCTTAGTTTTATGGCAGATTGCAACCATGGCTTATCAGGTGCATACCGCCACCTACTGTATCGGAGTATGTAGCATGGCTGTGAATCTAATTACAATCTAACATAATCTAACATAACAACAGTTTCGTGGACAAATGCGGAAGTAGCTTCGCAACAAACTTCAACTAGACAGAGATGCCGATCTCGCTTGTGTTTTACTCGACAGGTGAGTTGTTTGGATTCGTATCTTTACAGAAAATGTATGCTATTATAACGATCAACAAGATTAGTATTATGGGGCATACACACCAAACACGGGGCATCGGTTCTCTAGACCTGCGCGAGGACGCGTCTGATCAATAGTCTGATCTCGTCTTTGCATTGACTTTGTATGTAATCTACTCGCGCAAATCATTGAACTCGCATTAAATCCATGATTTATCTTTCCGTCTGATTGATGGCAGCCAGCGGTTGGGTAGAAGAAAACAAATCCCATCATTCCACGCTCCTTTTTAGCGTCATCAAACCACGCGATTGTTATTGTTTTGGTAGTGCGCCCTCTAGTGGCAGGTCCTACAACCTGTACCTTTAAGTGTCCAAATGCTTCTTATGGCAACTGTATTTATATAGAGAGATAATATATAGGCAATTTTGGACATTTGTTAAGACCTCGCTTTTCTATTTAATAACCAACCAATTTCCCATATGAACTGCTTTCTTCTCTTATATTACGCCACATTTAACCAAATTTACTCAGTTTTGTTATTGACAGTAAATGGCATGTCAGTAAAAACTGGCCTGTTCAATTCTAGACACAACGCCGATGCTGGGCGGGACAGTCTTAAGGGTCTGGGCCAGAGCGATGAGGGCTTTAGTGCTGAGGGATGAGACGTTCTGCCCATCGATCTCCAGAACCTGGTCCCCTGGCTGCAGTCCGGCCATGTAAGCGCTGCTGCCCTCCACCACAGAGAGGATGTAACTGGGTCCATCTCCACCCAGCTTGAAGCCAAAGTCCTCTGGCCAACCCTGGTTATTTGCTGGAAGGGCCAGTTCTGAAAAACGCCAGTACATGAGAGATAGAGAACAGTTCATGCATTACATTTGCAGCACTTCATCATATAGCAGACTGTACCTAAAAACAGAGGGAGGGGAAAAACGGTCAAGAAATTACTTTACGCACCAATATCCAGTGTGAAATCTCTCAGCACATTAGGGTTTGGGTCTGTGGAATTGGAGAAACATATTAATTTATGTATATATATATATATATATATATATATATATATATATATATATATATATATATATATATATATATATATATAAAGAGATAGAAAGAGCTAGAGAAATGGAGAGGGTTTATGTATATATATGTATACATCTAAACTAATAAAATATACATTCTTTAATAAAATGAACTGAAAATAAAACTGAAAGCCTGTTTTTCTGAGTTCCCACCTCACAGTGTTCAGCTTTATGAACTTACAGAAATCTTTGGAGGCACTGCGGGATCCTGATCGGCTTTGACGGAGAGAGAAGCGGCCCTTCTGGCTCTTCAGAAATCTTCTCATCATGGTTTCTGGGTCTTCTGTGTAGAAGTCGAGCTGTACGAGGTCACCCTCCTCCAGAAGTCACTGCTCCATCATTACCAAACGCAATCGATGCGGCAGGTTTAGTCTCCATCAGTCCAGAGTAGATCAGGAGAGCGCTGTCAAGCTCTCTGCAGCCGTGGCTCTACATCTCCACTGAGTTAGTCCAGTTCAAACCATCTTGCAGAGCGCTGAGCAGAATCTGGGACAAGCTAGCTGGGTCTTTTAATGATTCTTTTGCAGGAAAAGGTACAGTGAAGCCCCATTTTTCTATAAATACCTCCCTCTCTCTCTGTGTGTGTGATGCTGGTGGATTGGGCCCTCTCTCAGGGCTGAGGAGTGACCCAGAAACTGCCTGTCAGAGCAGCAAAGGACGGCGCTCCCATTACAGATCCTCAGAGATGCTGTGGTACAGTTAGATGTAGTCTGGTACATTTAACTCCAGTTCCCCTTCTAAGAATCTGATCCGGTATCATTCTTCCAACTGTTCCTTAATCAAGCACAGCCTCAGAGCAGCAGGAATGGTTAACCTCCAACACTGCAGTGATAGATATGGTTTAATATGATATTAATAGCATTTACAGCATGAAGGCAGAAAGTAATGAGGAGGTCTGTGCTGCTCAGGGCTGGTAGTCAGGTTGCTGGTTTGACCTCTGCAAGGAAAATGCCACCCAACTGTGCCCTTACCCTTAGGTTATGGTAAATGAAGTAAATAAAGTACTTTGTTTACTTCCCTGTAAACAAATAACTTGGAATAAAAGGGTGAATCTCCCAAAATGTCAACAAAAAAAAAATTATTGGTCACAAAACAAAAAACACATTAAAAAAATTTAATAAAAAACATTTAGATTTAGATTTAAAATACAAAAACAAAACAAAAAATATATATATATTTTTAAATAAATGTAAATAAAACAATTAAAATTTATTTAAATTGAAAAAAAAAGCTAAATGAACAAAACTAAATAAAACAAAAAGTTACAATTGTAATTTTAACATTCAAATTTTTTTTCTCACATTTGAAATACAAAATAAAAAAGTATATACAATTTTTATAAACAAAAATTAAACAAATAACAAAACTAAAATGAAAAGTAAAATGAAATTTTGCAAAAAAAAGGCATCTCATGCATGCATATATATATATATATATTAGACATAGTGTTTAACTATAAAAAATAAATAAATAAAGGTCCTAATGTCCTCATTTTTTAATGCAAAATATCTTGTATTTCTTTTGATTTGGGGGATAGGATTAGGTTATAATGCCTTTGCTGGCTATAACGATAACATTTCAAAAACAAAACAGTGTTTTAAAAGGCATTGTTCACTACAAGATGAACGTTGATATTTATTTAATATCACTTTGAAACATGTCAAACCAGAGGGTGCAACTCTTTTTCAATGGATCATCTGCAAGTCAGGTCAGGGATTTAATTATAGCTGGAAATAAAAAAACATGTCATTATATATGGGCATATGTGAAGGCCTGAAGGGGCAAAGCACTACAACATGTGCGCTGATGGGAGGGAGAACGGATAGTGAAGGTGACCAGAGCTTCAATATGCCCTCAATCTGCCAGAATCTCCCGCCTCGATCTATCTGGATATAGAAAAATACATCAACCTCATGCATGCATGCTTACTAACCTCAAAGGGCAATATTAAGCCAAATTTTCAACTCCTGTTAGGATTATGAACATTGAAATAGCAGAAAGGCATCAACAATGTGCAGGTATTATGTCAATAAATTATAAATGAAAGTTCAATAAAGCTCCTTCTAAAAAAGCATATCTATATTTTTATATTTATTATAAATATGCACAAATGAGAACTGATCAATGAAGGAAAAAATTCAGAGGCACATGAAAATATATTTTTAATGTTTTGTACTGTTGTTCCCTGCCAGGTGTTTTATGTGGCAACATGTTACATTACATAATCATGAGTAGATGATAGTCGTATATGATTATATGACATGCATCAGAGAGAAACTATGATACGGCAGCATCACATTAAACAAATAGAAAAAACATGGTTTCACCATCTACTGAAAATGGCGTTAGTTCATTGGTATAAACCTGCAGCTCGTTTAAAACCCAAAACACAAACGTCTGAAAGTTTCCATAAGCAAAAGTCACGAATCCATCTTGCAGCGCAGATTATGTGGATTAAGGAAATGCTACACCACGGCTGTTCAAAACCTGCATCTTAGACCACTACCACAGTCTGGATCTCCATTTCGTCGGGTGAAGCGATGACGTACTGCTCCTCTTGCTCCATTGTCTCAACATCCTCAGCTGATACCATTGTGACTGTGGTGTGGGGCGTCTCAGTGGCTCCCTCTGTGGCCGTCGTGAGGATGGTGCCGTCACTGATGGCATTAGCGAGTGTCATTGCCACCTGCTCGGTCAAACTCTCAGGGGTGGCGATGGTGATGGTGTCTCCACAGTCCGAGATGCCCGGGGTCTCGTCTTCGGCCACGTTGCGCACGATGATCTGGTGGCCTCCATGTGATTGGCTGACGATCTGCTGCACCACCTTCATGATGTGACTGTCCATCTGAAGTCAGACACAGCGAACAATGTGGTTAACCCTATTCGGCTGACAAACTGTCCTTTTTCATCCTGCTTACATTTGCTTTAGGTTGACATTGACTTGATTCTATCCCTGAAAAGAACGCCGGACATCGCGCGACTAGTCTCAACCCCTGGCTCACAAAGGGTATTTTAAAATCTATCACCCATAAAAATAAGCTTTATAAACGTTTCTTAAAATGCCCAAGTGTTATGAACAAGGATATATATACTAGATACAGGAATAAACTCACTAATATAAGGAAAAGTAAAAATAACCACTATACATATCTCATAAAAGCATCACAGGGTGACTCTAAGAAGTCCTGGAAAGTGCTAAATGAAGTCCTTAACAAGAGCAAAAACAACGTTGTGCTTCCTAATGCTGTGGGCTTACCCTCAAATTTGGATAATAAATATACGCATGACATTAATTTAGCAAATAATTTGAATAATTACCTTAACTTTATTGGGGAAAAACTCTCTAACAAAATAGTTCAACCTCAGGGTATCACTTTCGACCATTATTTACGGGGCTCTTATGCACATCCTTTTTTTATGAAACCAACTAATTGTGATGAAGTCTATAAAATAATTACAAATTTACGAAGTTCGTACACTGCTGGTGAGGATGAAATTTGTGGTAAAATTCTGAAAGCCATAGCATTTAAAATCATGGAGCCATTGACTTATTGTATTAATCTCTCTCTGCTTGTTGGAATTGTACCAAAAAGGACAAAAATTGCCAGAATGATACCAGTGTTCAAATCTGGGGATAAAAATGATATGTGCAATTATCCAATATCAATATCCAATATCAATCTTGCCCACAATTTCTAAGGTTTTAGAGAGAGTAGTGTACAATAGGCTATATGGCTACCTTGATAAATTAAATATTATTGCTTCTTCTCAATATGGTTTTAGAAAAAAAAGAACCACATGCATGGCGGTACTCGATCTGATCGAAAAGATCAATGATGCCATTAATAAAGGTGATAGCGGTATTGGTATTTTTTTAGATTTATCTAAGGCGTTTGATACTATTAATTTTGACATCCTATTGAATAAATTACACCATTATGAAGTTAGAGGATTAGCCGTTAGCTGGTTCAGAAGTTATTTGTCTGGTAGACAGCGGTATGTAAGTATCAATGAACAAATTTCAGTAAGTAAACCCATTAAATGTGGAGTCCCTCAGGGATCCATTTTGGGCCTTCTTCTTTTTTTATATATATATAAATGATTTTGAAAATTCCACAAGGGTTTTACACAAGGTTTTATTTGCTGATGACACAAACCTATTTATGTCACATAAGAGTCCAGATGAAATGGAAGAAATAATAGAGAGCTAAGAAATGTTGCTATCTGGTTTCGGTGCAGTAAATTATCTCTTAACATAAACAAGACAAACTACATCGTATTTCATTCCAAACAAAATCAATTGGCAAATAAGCATTTCTGTCTTAAAATAAATGAACAAATTATTGAAAGAGTAAATACCACTAAATTTCTCGGAATCTTTATTGATGAATGTCTACAATTTAAATGTCATATTGATCAGTTAATAAAAAAAATTATCAAAATACGTTGGATTATTTTTCTCCCACTGTCAGCACTTGTCATCTTATATAAAACCTTGTTAGAGTCCCATATAAACTATTGCAATGTCATATGGTGTTACACTTTTACTAGCTACCTGAAAAAAATACAGTCTTTACAGAAAAAAATTATACGGGTATTAACGTGGTCTGAGCCAAATACCCCTTCGAGTCCCTTGTTTCATCGCCTTGGTCTATTAAGACTTACCGAATATAATACTTTTCATAATGCCTGTATGATATTCCAGGTTGTTCATAAGTTAAATTACAGGTTGTGTGAACTTGTCCCAATCAGCCTACCCCAGCATACATATCACACAAGGGAAAAACATTTAATTACTGGTAAAATAAGACGATTGAAATGTACGAGCCTGAGTGCTGTCTGTAGAGGTCCGCAGATTTGGAACGAGCTTGAGGAAAACCTTAAATTGATGCATTCTGTCTCCGTTTTCAAGAAAAATCTTAAGGAAAAACTGCTTTTAACATATACTTTTTTATCATTTTGAAAGTGTTACATTTGTGCTGGGATCGTTTGTTTGCTGTAGTGTTTGTCTTGTATTTATATTTATTTGTTTTTATGGATTGAGCTTTTTGTTCTTGTATGTTATATGTTGTATGGTGTTATTGGGCCCCCTTCCTAAAAGCTTTCAGTAGCTTCTTTGGGGTTTCCCCTTTTTACACACAATAACCTTTCTGTAACTATTGTTAATTTTGTCTTTAAAATGATGAAGTGTGTGAAATAAATTCATCAAAAAAAAAGAAAAAAGAAAAAAAACTGAAATTAACCTGCTGCTGATTATCTTGGATTATTACTTCTTCCCCCTGAGTTGCTTCCTCAGCTGGTGTCTGAAAAAAATAAAAAAAAATAAAACAATTGAATCCAAAAATTATAATCACTATATTGCAACAGCAACTTTACCATATTTTTAAAACTTTAGATTTCCATATTATTGATTATCAAATATTTGTATATATACACTAGCATTTGAAAGTTTGGGGTCAGTATGACTTTAAAAAATATATTATTTTTATTTAGCAAGAATGCATTAAACTGATCAAAAGTGATGGTAAAAGTTACAAAATAACGGTTTAAAATCACGGTTTCCACAACAATATTAAGCAGCATGGCTTTTTTGAACATTGATAATAATATTAAATGTTTCGTGAGCAGCAAATCATCATATCAGAACGATTTGTGAAGGATCATGTGACACTGAAGACTGAAGTAATGATGCTGAAAATACAGCTTTACATCACAGGAATAAATTCTATTTTAAATATAGTGAAATACAAAACATTTATTTTAAATCGTAATAATAGTTCACAATATCACTGTTTTTACTGTATTCCTGAGCAAATACGTGCAGCTTTGGGGAGTATAAGAGACTTATTTCAAAAACAAGAAAATAATTCTTACTGACTGAAGTTGTGAAAGGGAGTGAAAAATATTGCTGGTATGTGCATGTAACGATATGACATTTAATATAAGAAAATTTATTCAATTTATTTAAATATAAAAATCACAAAAAACTGGTTGGATTTTCATCATCATAAATTATAATAATTTTTTATGTTGTTCATATATACATTTTCATCTGATTATATATACACACATAAGCAGTATATTGGCCATGCATCAGGGTACGTAACACAAGTGCTGTTTACCCCTATGATGTATTCCTGAGTGTCGGCCACCACTGAGGAGAACTCCACCAGCACAGCATGAGGGTCGTCTGACACGATCTCAGCCGCCAGCTCCTGCTCCTCACAGCTCCCTGCGTGCTCAGAGTCCTTCTGCTCCCCTGCAGAACAGCCCCCTGACCACACACACACACACACACACACATTACAAGGGACTACTGGAAGAATGCATGATGTCTACACACAGCTTGGAGAGAATAATGTATACACTTAGATTAGATTCAACTTCATTGTCATTGTGATGAGTGCTAGTACAGAGCCAACTGAAATACATATATATATATATAAAATCTGTTATATTGCAAAATAAAACTTAACTTTAAAATAAGTTTTGTATATATTTTAAAATCCTGAGATGCAAAGCTGTATTTTCAGCAACTTTAGTCCAGTCTTCAGAGTCACATGATCCTTTAGACTGTACGTTGCTTTTGATAAATGCGTCTTCTAAATAAATGTAAAACATTTATAAATGTACATTTTCGTTATTTGCAATAAAATAATCATTAATTGAAATAATATAGTAAAAAAAAACTTCAGCTAATTTTCCTTTAGCTGAAGTTGAAGCACTATAACTATAACTGATTTTATAGTTTTATAGTAATGATTAGAAATAAATAAATTATAACTGATAAAAAAATACACATACTATACAGACATTCTTAAGAAAACTATTACTACAATTAAAGTTAAAATAGAAAGTATACAAATGAAGAAGAGTTCGAATTATTTGAATGTTTAATTGATTAATCATTTGAGTGATAGCCGTTTCTAAACCTTTAGCTCGCAGGTGACGGTTCAGCGTGCCGTGCTCAGCAAAGCCCCGGCCACAGTTGGAGCACTTGAAGGGCTTTTCTCCCGTGTGATGTCGGATGTGGCGCACCAAAGCGCTCTTTTCCCGGAAGCCACGAGTGCAGTGCGGACACACGTAAGGTTTTTCGTCTCCATGAGTGCGATGGTGGACCTGCAGAGCATTCTGGAACACGACACACAGAACATGCTTCAAAGATGACACTAGGGGCGTTTCCATTACAAATGTGCGCAAAACTATGCAGATATTTTATTAATGTCGTTAAAAATGTATTGCAAAATGACGACGTTATGCAACGTCAACGATGCTATGCAACTAAAACTTAATTTTTTCATGACAGCGGATGGGATTTTGACTACACGTGCCATTATATTTAACTGAAGTGTTACTTGGAGGTAAGTACATTGAGGAATGATCATATGACTTTTTACGTACACCATGTGACCTGTTAATACGAAGAAAAAAAAATTCTCCCTTGCAGTTTTGTGAATTATTCCTTGTTCTCATTGCCTGAAAAACCACCTCATGTGAGCGTAAAAACTTTTTCGCGATATTTTGACGTTTTTGCGTCAAATTCAATTTGCTATTTAAATTTACGCAATTTGGGGAGTAATGGAAACGCTCCTAATGTAAAACCTACGGACTGTGTTTGCACATGGACCTCACCTTGGTCTTGTAGCTCTTGTCACAGAAGTTGCAGTGGAACGGTCTCTCGTCTGAATGTGCTCTCATGTGTTCGCGCACGTGTC
Source organism: Carassius carassius (assembly GCF_963082965.1). Taxonomy (NCBI): domain Eukaryota; kingdom Metazoa; phylum Chordata; class Actinopteri; order Cypriniformes; family Cyprinidae; genus Carassius; species Carassius carassius. Next base: position 7,369,239 of record NC_081763.1, read on the forward strand.
CGATGGCTTTAAACTGTTTGCCGCACTCACCGCATTTGTATCGGCGCTCGCTGATGTGCGTCTCCATGTGTTTCTTCAGCACATAGCCCGTCAGGAACTCCTTCTGACATGTTAAGCACTTAAACGGCTTGTAACCTGCGGAAGAAAAAAAAAACATTCAGAGACTCAGATATTAATAGAATAGACACCGCTATTCCATATTGTTAATGAATAAATTGCTTTGAATGGAGCTTACCAACATGCCCTTTGACATGGACCCTCAGGTAGGCCAACGTCTTGAACATGCGTTCGCAGTGAGGACATTTGTATAATTTTGTCTCAATGGGTTCGTCTTCCTTCACAGAGGAATCCTAGAACGGATGAAAGAGTTTGGAGTTTATTGTGTTATTTTATTGGAATAAAACATGGCGTCTTCATTCAAGAAACTCACTTGTGTTTCCTCGGCCACAGTCTCCACACATTCCTCCGTCACCTGGATCTCAGTGAGTCTGGCGTCAGTCTCAGGAGTCTGCAGGACTGCTTTAGGTGACGGGACCTGTGCCTGCTCGGCCGCCTCTGTGGCTTCGGTCTCCAGCGCGATGCCAGAGTTAATGATGGCCTGGCAGATGAGATTGTCGGCTTCAACCACAGTCTCAGTTTGAGGCTGAGACACGACCTGTTGCGGACAGAGGACATACATTAACTCTAGTCTAACAAACGTCCTGGTACTTTACAAAGCATCTTAATTTATACTAATTGAAACTTTTTTTGTTAAAGCTATTAAAAACAATTAGGCCTGTGCTGTTAGTTTAGCTTTTTAGCCATTTTTTTTTTACAAATATTATTTATGTAACACTTCATAATAAGGTTTAATTATTTAGCATTTGTTAATGTAGTAACAATTAGTTAATGTTGGTAATGATTTGGGCCACCATTTATACAGCATTTATCTATATAAATACTAATTTATAAATATACTTTTGTTCTTTGTTGAATTATATGTTCTCATAATACATTAACTGGTTACACTTTACAATAAGGTTCATTAGTTAACTACTTTAGTTAACATGAACAATACTTCTACAACATTTATTAATCTTAATCTAATGAAGCATTACTTAAAATCAAAAGTTGTGCTTGTTAACATTAGTTAATGCACTGTGAATTAACATGAACTAACAGTGAACAAAGATGAATAAATACTGTAATAAATGTTAATACATTAACTAAAGGAACTTTATTGTAAAGTGTTACCTGTTAATCTACACTACCTGAAATGCTAAAACATTTACAGTATATGTAGAAATCAATCTAATACACGTAATAACCTGAACCTTGTAAGCTGTTATGATTCATGATAATGAAACCGAATTGTCATACAGACATAAGTAAATATCAATTTTACATTATTTTAATTATATAATCTTATCAATATTGGCAAAGCAAAAGGAAATCTCAACTACTGGCTATACTGTCAAGACTAGGTTAAACTGTAGCCCCCAAAAATGCAATAACTCTTCATGTTGTTTTATTAGTGCAATTCAACATGCTTTTCCACACCAAAAATATTTGCAATTAACATACTAGTTTTGTTAATCTCAGACCTGTTGCACTTGTCCTACCACCTGGATCTGGATGATCTCCTGGCCAGCTTCCACAACTCTCACGACAGGAATCTGCTCCTTCTCGGGTTCAGGAGGGGACGGCTGAACTTCTAGAAACATACCCGACAGCAATACACTCAGAAAACTGAAGAAGAATGTCGGCGTGAAATGAAAACCGAAATGCATGCTATAGATCTTATTCATTCTGCTTTTGAAAACAGACATCTCTCTAGTGGTGACATATGCCAGACTTCACCAATCATTTAGTCCACTTAAATCCTGCAAAGTCAAGTTCATCCACCCGCATCTCAATCATCTAATCAAAAAAATGATGCATGGAACCCCCCATCTTCTGTTTTTTTTCCCGATCTGTTGCTGAAGAGGTCATTATGAAAGGCTTCGTACCTTTCTGGACTCCATCCTTGCTAACAAGTATCTCTTTACACTGACTGTAGCGGATCTTCTCAGTGCAAGGCGTGAGAGACTTCAGATGTCTGGTTAGCGCTCCGGACTCTCTGAACGCCAGTCCACACTGACTGCAGCGGTACGGACGCTCATCTGCCAAAGGAAATGATATCATAATACTTAGAAAGACACAGACACTAAATAACTCTCACCACTTAACAGAGTCCAGTACAAGGACGCTTCGTTTTACCCGTGTGCCGACGATTGTGTCGGATCAACGAACCCTTGGTCCTAAAAGCAGTGTTGCATATTTCACACTTAAAGTCCTTCTGGTCAGTGTGCGTGAACATGTGGGTTCTGAGAATATTTGTCTGCGGGACAAATAAACGGGAAAAAATGTACAACTGAAGTGAGTTTTGCTTGCATACTCCTAAATAAGAGAAGTATTCAAATGCATCAAAATGATCAAAGATTGTACCGTTTTGAAGGTCTTCTCACATATCTCACAGATGTACCGGCCCTCCGTGTTTAGCTTCCAACCGACTTTTGCAGGACTGGAGCTGTCATCCTCGCTTGCAGAGCGGCTTCTCTTTTCTCCTCCAGCTGCCGCTTTATCTTCCTTGTCTGAAGGAGCAAAGCGACTTTATTTAGTGCCCAAACAAAGACAGATGGATTGGTAAATGATGTTCAATTCAAATCTCTCAATACAAGGACAGTTATGTTTCATTGACTCCACTAAATAAAAAGTGAAGTACCTGCATTCGACATTCCCGCTTCATCAGATGAGCTATCATTTTCACTTAATTTCACCTTAACGGCAGGGACATTTGTCTGAGGAAGGAGACCGACAGATGAAAACTGATGTATCCTGAGCTTACATGTTGGATGATACTCACAGATACTCTGCAGTTTAAAAATTTGGGGTTGTTAAACTCTTTTATGATTTTGAAAAAAAGTCTTGTATGTTCTGCAAGGATGCATATATTTGATCAAAAACTACAGTAAAAACAGAAATATTATCATTTTAAATAACTTTTTTCTATTTGAATATACTGAAAACTGTATTTTATTCCCGTGATGTTAAAGCTGGATTTTCAGAGTCACGTGATCCTTCAGAAATCATTCTGACATGCTGATTGGCTGCTCAAGAAATATTTCTTATTATGAACAATAATGAAAAAAGTTTTTGTTTAATTTTTGTGTGGAAAACATGATCCATTTTTTCTTCCAGGATTCTTTGATGACTAATACATATGTGCAGTCAATCACTCTGGATATGAAAGTATCCAGATATTATTTGACACAAACCTGAAGGTCGTGCTGAGGACGCCTGCAGCTCCTGATGAGTTTATGTCGGATGAAAGCATCCAGAGCGGAGAACTCCTCCAGACATCTCCCACATTTATGAATATCCTCATCTGAGAGGGAACACCAAACATTGCATATAGCACTTTCAGTCTGACGGATCGTGCACACGTGAAACAAACAATGCAACAAACAGGAATATTTATCGATCTAAAATACTCACATTTTGCCACGACTGTGGCATCCAATATTTTTTTTTATATAAAATACATTTATAAAAATGTTTTCATATTTTTAATTGTAAAATAAAGTGTTAATTCTTAATGTATAATTTAATGTTATAATGCAATTAATATAACTTGAAAAGTATATACTATTATAGTTTTGGGTTCGTTTTTATTTTTATTTTCTGTTTTCATTATGATTTTTAGTCATCTTTGTACTATAACTGAGGAAATTGTGTTTTCAGAGAGCTGATATACAAACCAGATTACACAAAAGTTGGGACACTGTACAAATTGTGTATCTAAACATGATCCAGAAGCGCAGGCGTTTTCTCTGGGCCAAGGCTCATTTAAAATAGACTGTGGCAAAGTGGAAAACTGTTCTGTGATCAGACGAATCAAAATTGGGAAACTGGGATGCCATGTCATCCGGACTAAAGAGGACAAGGACAACCCAAGTTATAAGCGCTCAGTTCAGAAGCCTGCATCTCTGATGGTATGGGGTTGCATGAGTGCGTGTGGCATGGGCAGCTTACACATCTGGAAAGGCACCATCAGTGCTGAAAGGTATATCCAAGTTCTAGAACAACACATGCTCCCATCGAGATGTCATCTCTTTTAGGGAATACCTTGCATTTTCCAACATGACAATCCCAGACCACACATTGCATCAATTACAACATCATGGCTGCGTAGAAGGATCCGGGTACTGAAATGGCCAGCATGCAGTCCAGATCTTTCCCCCATAGAAAACATTTGACGTGTCATAAAGAGGATGATGTGACAAAGAAGACCTAAGACAGTTGAGCAACTAGAAGCCTGTATTAGACAAGAATGGGACAACATTCCTATTCCTAAACTTGAGCAACTTGTCTCCTCAGTCCCCAGACATTTGCAGACTGATATAAAAAGAAGAGGGGATGCCACACAGTGGTAAACATGGCCTTGTACCAACTTTTTTGAGATGTGTTGATGCCATGAAATTTAAAATCAACATTTTTCCCTTAAAATTATACATTTTCTCAATTTAAACATTTGATATGTCATCTATGTTGTTTTCTGAATAAAATATTTGAAACTGCCACATCATTGCATTCTGTTTTTATTCACAATTTGTACAGTGTCTCAACTTTTGGAATCGGGTTTGTACATAAAAAGGATAATTAACACAACCAAATAGGTGAATAAACAGCCGACTCCTGCTGCCGTGCGGTTTAATATCAAACAGTCTTGGATGGTAAAGTTAACGTGTGTGTGTGTGTGTGTGTTGTCAGATCTTCCTCCAGTACAGATGGATGCTAAGCAGCATTAGCATGCTGCTCAGAAACAACACTGCGGCTAATGGAGACTCTGTTAGCGTGACTGAACGAGCCTAAGTCAGGCCACACATTAATCTCGTTTCTCCCACGCGACTGCGTCCCGTCCCACCCCACTGTTTCTACCTTCGTCTCCGAGCGTGGTCTGGATTGTGATGATGTTGCCATGCTCCGCTTGGTCGCTAACTGTTGCTGCCGTATTATTATTTTCTTCAGTCATGTCGTTCCAGACCTCCGTCTCTGTCGCAACGCTTCAACAGGGAAAACATGGCGGATTTACGACCTCGTAGTCATAACAACAAAAGGGCGGTGCGGGGAGGAAGAACGAGCACGTCATAATAGATTCGAAATAAAGGCGCGCTCATTTTCTCCGGTCAAATTGGTTCTTTCGAACAGTTCATTTCAGAGAATCGGTTCAGCGATTGGCATCCATGATCTAAAACGTTCAACTTGAGCAATATATGGCTATTTATAATGTATTTTAAAAAGTTGTATGTTTTAGATGTAAGGACGTCTGTTGTAATTTCATGTGTTCCAGAATTAGTTTGTGTAAGTTAGTTGTTTCTTTCAAATCGATGATGTTTCAACAATAACGTACTAAAAATATTTAGGAATTGACTCGTTTTAACAACGCAAATATGAAACAAAGGTAGTTTTAATAAATACGATTGCGTAAACCTTGCAACGTTTCTTCAAAGAGGTGTTTATTCATTTTTGTATTGTTGTTTCATGTAATTGTTAGTAATAGAATCGGACAGGTTTTGTGAACCGGTTGAACTGATCCGTTTAAAAGATCTGATTCAAAAAGAACGATTCATTCACGAATCGGACTTCGCTACATTACTTGATTTGATTAAATTAGTAAAAATTCTTATATTTAAGTTTATTAAAGACATCATGTCACACCACAATGTCATATATTTGACAAACTTTTTATAACTGTGATGATAACCATTTTGTAATGTAATGTCTGAAATCCTAGAAACCATCGAATCTTAAATATTGCGTTTTTGCAGTAATAAACACAGTGAAAACTGTACAAGTACAAAATAGCTTTTATTTTAAGTTGCAAACACACATGCAGACACAAAACCCCACAGAAATAAATCCAAGCAAGTAACACAAGCTCTATGGCCAGCAGGTATCCCGTTTTAATGTTTTGAGTAGTAAATGCTTCTATAGCTAATGCAGAACTATATCTGTAATAGTGATAGCACGAAACATGCCAAGTATGTTTAATCGACTGTGACGATTTACAGAGCTGTTTGTGCTCCTCAAACGTACAAATGTACAAAATACATTTTGCGTGTCAAAGAAATGAATGATGATTGTGTTCCATCCCTAGACATTCATAATAATAATAATTATAATTTTAAAAACACATTAGCTGAACCTGCAAAGGCAAATAATTTAGATCATTTTGAGTCAGCTCAAAAACAGATTAATTAAATGTATCAGTGTGTAGTCTTGTAAGTCCACTTCTTCAAGAAGTGCATACACAGTGTAATAAGAGAACTTCTGTGAAACTTTTACTAATGTTGTCACATTATGGAATTTTCTTCCTGTTGTTCCACTTGTCTGTTTCACCTCTTTTTCGGAGGATCCTCTTTTGGCTGTCCGTTGAGTTTTATGATTCGTTCTACATCAACCACCATCTCATGAAGTCTTCCTATGTGTTCGTTGACATTCTCTTCCGTCCACTCCTCTAAAGTGTCTGGGTAGAAGATTGCCTCCATACTTTGCCGGAAAGTCAATAAAAAGGAATCCCATTCATCCATCAATCTGACAAGAGGGAAAAAGTCAGAATATATAAGATACTATATATTTCCATTTATGAACCTCACAGAATTAATAAGCTTAACCAGAATTTCTAGTGTGAAATAATCTGCAAAAATACAGTTTTCACACCACGGTTATTTAAGCATCATGAAGATACTATTATAGTTTTTATAAATATTTTTGATAAGCTAATTTCAGTTAAAGCTTTAGGAATGTTTTTGTAATTTTTATTAGATTTTTTGTTAAATATGTCTATACAGGTTTAATAATTTTTTACTTAATTGAAGTAGTATTAAACAAAAAATAGAAATGTTATATTTTTTTTTTCAAGTAACAAAATAGTGTTTTTAATGGTTATAGTTTTAGTTAATAATTATTGATTTAATTTTTTTTTTTTTGTAAATTCTGATACAGACTTATACATTATTTATGAACAATTTCTGACAAATTCATTGAAAAGAAGGATTTCAAAACCCTGTATCCAAATAATAACCAAAATGTTTTATGAGAAACACAAAAAGACAATATGTTTGCTACTAAATGTTAACCTCTAGTGCTAAAAAAAACTTACTTTTTCAGTTCATTTTTGAAAAATGCAAGATTTCGAGGGTTTGCAAAGTTGTGTTTGCGATGATATTTGCTGAATGATCCTTTGACGTGGCTGCGAGACACAAGACAAAGGAAATAATCAAGCAACAGAATGTTCAAGATAAAGAATTTAGTTGCACTAAAAGAGAAAAAAATAGCAGTGGCTTATGCTCTGTGTGAATGTCATCTAATCTCATGTTTATATGTAAGGTCATTCAGAAACAGGATCACTCACTAGCTTTGCATGATCTTTTTAACTGAACCCTCAAGGTTGTTGTTGATCTTCTGCACCATTTCATAAACATCTGAGCCAGGAAAGGATGCACCCTTACTGCAGTCAACAGTACATTAAGAGAACATCGTTTACAAACATCACGAGCTATTCAAACATATCTACAGTATGTCAACAACTTCCTACCACTCATTTTTGCTCAGCTCAACCTGACACCCAAGGAAGCGCTGTGCCTCCTTCTGTGCCTTGGCATCAAATGATCCTAAAGCAAACAAAACACATGATAGCATGACACCTTTTGCAATAGATCACATACAGTATGATTTTAATCTAACAGCAAGTCACATTCTGAACCCCTCCAGAAAAAAACACTGACCGTGTTTCAGTGTCTGAAGACAGACAGCCAGAGAAGGGATGGCCACTGGGAGAAGCTCACACAGCACAGTGTGATGCTCATACCTTCAAAGAGAGAAAGAGGTTTTAATATGAATGTTATGTTGTCATATATGCATGTATGTATCCTCTTAACTGCGAACACAGTAATGCTTTGATGACACACAATATTATTAAGAAACCGTTCGGTAAAACTGCAGGCTCACCTCTGCCAGCCAGTCAGAGCAATGCCTTGAAATCTCACAGACTTGTACTGCGGCATGGATTTAATGACTTTCTGCCACTGGAGGTGGTTTTGTAAGTGGTGATTGATTGGAGTCCATCTCTGGTCAATTCCAGAGGCTCCTTTAAAAGCGCTAGCAAACCACACACCCTTAAATCCAGCCTGCTCATACTTATGTATATAGCTACCTACAAACAATGAGTACATGTGGAGTACAATGAATGAGTACATTAGATTTGGTTTGACATACACTATCATACAAAAGTTAAAGGAAGTGACTTGTGCTTACCAAAAATATGGTAAAAACTATAAAATATTAAACATTTCCATTTTATTTCCATTTAAAATAACTGCTTTATATATATATATATATATATATATATATATACACACACACACAGTGGGGAAAATAAGTATTTTGTCAGCCACCAATTGTACAAGTTCTCCCATTTAAAAAGATGAGAGAGGCCTTTAATTTTCATCATAGATACACTTCAACTATGAGAGACAAAATGTTTAAAAAAATCCAGAAAATAGGACTTTTTATGAATTTATTTGCAAATTATGTTGGAAAATAAGTATTTGGTCACCTACAAACAAGCAAGATTTCTGGCTCTGGCTCTGACAAGTTCTTTAAGAGGCTCCTCTGTCCTCCACTTGTTATCAGTATAAAAGACACCTGTCCACAACCTCAAACAGTCACACTCCAAACTCCACTATGGCCGAGACCAAAGAGCTGTCAAAGGACACCAGAAACAAAATGGTAGACCTGCACCAGGCTGGGAAGACTGAATCTGCAATAGCTAAGCAGCTTGGTGTGAAGAAATCAACTGTGGGAGCAATTATTAGGAAATGGAAGACATACAAGACCAATGATAATCTCCCTCGATCTGGGGCTCCACACAAGATCTCACCCCGTGGGGTCATGACCACAACAACGGTGAGCAAAAATCTCAGAACCACACAGGGGGACCTAGTGAATGACCCGCAGAGAGCTGGGACCAAAGTGACAATCGCTACCATCAGTAACACACTACGCCGCCAGGGACTCAAATCCTGCAGTGCCACACGTGTCCCTCTGCTTAAGCCAGTACATGTCTGAAGTTTGCTAGAGAGCATTTGGATGATCCAGAAGAGGATTGGGACAGTGTCATATGGTCAGATGAAACCAAAATAGAACTTTTTGGTAAAAACTCAACTTGTCGTGTTTGGAGGAGAAAGAACACCATACCTACTGTGAAGCATGAGGGTGGAAACATCGTGCTTCGGGGCTGTTTTTCTGCAAAGGGACCTGGACAACTGATCCGTGTAAAGGAAAGAATGAATGGGGCCATGTATCGTGAGATTTTGAGTGGAAACCTCCTTCCATCATCAAGGGCCATGAAGATGAAACATGGCTGGGTCTTTCAGCATGACAATGATCCCAAACACACCGCCTGGGTAACGAAGAAGTGGTTTCGTAAGAAGCATTTCAAGGTCCTGGAGTGACCTAGCCAGTCTCCAGATCTCAACCCCATAGAAAATCTTTGGAGGGAGTTGAAAGTCTGTGATGCCCAAAAACATCACTGCTCTAGAGGAGATCTGCATGGAGGAATGGGCCAAAATACCAGCAACAGTGTGTGCAAAAACCTTGTGAAGACTTACAGAAAATGTTTGACCTCTGTCATCGCCAACAAAGGGTATATATTAAAGTATTGAGATAAACTTTCATTATTGACCAAATACTTATTTTCCACATTAATTTGCAAATAAATTCATTAAAAATCCTACAATGTGATTTTCTGGATATTTTTTTTACATTTTGTCTCTCATAGTTGAAGTGTACCTATGATGAAAATTACAGGCCTCTTTTATCTTTTTAAATGGGAGAACTTGTACAATTGGTGGCTGACAAAATACTTATTTTCCCCACTGTATATATATATAGAGATAGTGAGAGAGAGAGAGAGAGAGAGAGAGAGAGAGAGAGAGAGAGAGAGAGAGAGAGAGATCGTGAATTGGTGGGTTTTTGTTAAATGTGAGCTGAAATCATCACAATTAAAAGAACCAAAGACTTAAACTTCAGTCTGTGTGCACTGAATTTATTTAATACGAGTTTCACAATTTGAGTTAAATTACTGAAATAAATGAACTTTTCCCCGACATTCTAATCTCTAAGAAACACCTGTTTGTGTGTGTGTGTGTGTGTATATGTATGTTTATTTATTTATTTATTTATTTATTTATTTATTTATATTTTCAAATAGAAAAATAGAAAAATATTAAAAGATATTTAAAAAAATGACATTTTATGATACTTTTTTTTTTCAGGATTCTTTGATCAATAGAAAGAACATCATTTATTACCTTTTAACATTGTAAATGTGTTTCCTGTCACTATTAATTCATTTAATGGATCACTGCTGAATAAAAAAGTATGACTTTATTTAAAATAAAAAATAAAAACGTTCTAAACCCCAAACGTTCGAACCGTAGTGTACACAACGGTGTACATATAATCGGTCATATTGATGCATGAATATCGATAGGTAGTGATATGTGATATATTTTTAAAATACAATTATTAAAAGTCAAACGCATTTAAAAAGAGAGAATTATTCCGAGATGGTTTTTGAATATTGTCCTTTTCAAGATTACAAAGAGAACACTTTTCCCCTCTGAACAATGTGCACAGAGGAATCAATATTTTCATACACTGTAAGAGCCGGAACAGCGTCTTACCAATCTCTTTCACATCCATGTTCGGGATGTAATTCCATATCATTGGCGATGCAATGTCTCGCAAACCCGATTCTAAAAAGTAAACACCAACATCAGAACAAAAAAGCACTACTGCGTTATTAACATTGTTAAGCTTAAAAGGTGCATCAAGCAACATCTTCCATTGTAAAAGTCTCCATCCTGCCATGTTAATATACCTCTCATTTTATATTAGTATCCCCCCATTTTCATACTGTAAAGAATAATAATAATAATAATTTCACAAGGTACACCTGTGAATAGGACACTGACAGTATAATGGCTTCGGTAACCATTGACCACATCATTAGATGTAACTGTTAAGTCTAAAAATAACTATCAGAAGTACTTTGTACTATCATTATATGCAAATAGTAAAAGTGAGTCTTACTGGTGACACCTGCTATTTGATAATGGGAAAACAGACTTTCTCATTCTACCTTTGATCGTGTCGGGGCTAACCTTCCTAAGCATGTCATCCCACAAGATCAACTTGATTCCTTGATTTAGTTTGGTGATAAATCTCCCAACTGTGGTAACATGATTGAGGAAAAGCTTCCCCGTGTCTCTATTGTTGGCTTCCAACCAGCGCTTCGAATCGTCACTTTCCCCCAGGCCACGTACCTGAATGCATGTTATCCACAGCAGATATGAGCTTACATTTGAAAAGGAGCAGGTCACTCCAAAATGGAAACAGTTTCCATGAAATACAGCTATTTTTAATGATCTGTAGAGATCCACTGACCTCATCGGCACCGATGTGGAACCACTTTGCTTCTGGGTGCTTCTTCATAACCTGCGTTAGCATGTCTTGAACGAGATCCATGCTTCCTGGGGCCAGAGAGTTTAGGCTATTGGGAAATGTTTCCACTTCTCTCAATCTGAAATACTTCTCGTGTTTCAAGACGAACTGAAATGTGAACAGAAAGACTGGTACAGAGTGTACAGTATGCTAATGAAGTAAAACCACAGTGCATCCACAGCATTTGAATGATTTTTGCCTCTACATCAACTGTTGATGGTTGACTTATATAAGTGCATGGTAAAAAAAAATGTAAATGTTCCTTTAATGCTTTGCTGAAGTATGTGGGGTGCACATGTTTGAGATTCTGAACTTGCCTCCATGTGTCCGAACACCTGCACCAGAGGAATCAGTTCAAGCGTGTGCCGTTTGGCCAGAGACTTCATTTCCTCTATATCTTCAGGACTTAACAAGAAATAATAAAGATAAGCACGTTCAAATATGTCTAAAGAGAAATAAAGCTCAACAGATCATCTGCTTATGGTCTCTGAATATATTATTGCAATAGTTCGACTAAAAAAGATTTTTTTTTTTAGCTTTGGTGGAACGGAGGATTCAGTGAATAATGTAACAATGACTCAAATTTCAATCTGTGCCTCATGCAGAGTTACTGTATTTGGCTTCAGTAGACTTGAAGACTACTGAAAATATTGAAAATATTGTACAAGTGTGTATCGTGTAAACGCATTTCTATGGTATTTGTATGTTTTGTTCACTCCTTTTTGAAGCTTGACATATGTGGTAATGTTCTTCAGTAATTCAAATAAAATTACTTTTAAAAGAAATTTTAATATTCGATAAAAAAACCTAAACTTACATTTTTTTAATAAATATTGGAAATGTTGTCTCAGCAACATTTAGCTGAAGTACTAAAATTACCAAAACTGAAATTAAAAATGAATTAAAGCTAAATACAATTATTTAAAATCAACAAAATGACAAAATCGATCAAATGAAAAATTTTATCTCAAAATGTTAATAAACCTAAAATATTCAGAAATCCTATAACAGTTATAATAATAATAATCTTTCTTTTTATAGCACCTTTAAAAGCTTCATCTATAAGTTCTTTACTAAATAGAGCATAGAAGTACAAAAAAAAAAATCTAGATGAAAATATGCATCATAACAATTTAAGATTTATGTAACAAAATAAAAACAACATAGATCATTTTTCTCAATAAATAAATGACAAAGCATATATTTTTGCCTCATTTGTTTGATTGGATATTCTTTGTCAACTTTCAGGACTTGTGTAAAAATGATGCTTTGGGTCATATTTCTGCAGAAATATATGCAATTCTCTCTCGCTCTCTCTCTCTCTCTCTCTCTCTCTCTCTCTCTCTCTCTCTCTCTCTCTCTATATATATATATATATATATATATATATATGGGTGATTATTATTCACTGTCATTTTATGGAAAAGTGCTGCATAGAGTAAATATTCTTTAAAATATCACCTTTTGTTCACCACTAAAATAACAGCATACAGGTTTAGAATCAGATAAAGCCAGAATTGAAATGTTTGGGTGACCTGAGCCAAATGAAGTCCAGCTCAGTTAATCAGGTGCTCAGAATCAGTCACTCACCTGTATGCAAAGCTTGATTTGAGAATGCTGAGTTCCCCTTCATAAGGAAACATATCCTCATATTCCAGCAATATCCCATTAGCACCCAGAGAGGACAGTAGAGGGAATATCTACAAAAGAACATAAGGCAAACAGTAATGCATTGTACCACATGTTAAATCCACATCCCTGTTTGCACATACTGTTTTCTTACCTGTTCAAGGTATTTGACTTTGGGTGCAGCACCTTTCAGATCTAAGTGCACGATTTTTAATGAATCTGTGTGCGTATCATCAGGAATTCCTGGTTCTGACTCTTGGTTTGATTGGATCTTCTCTTTTTTCCCTGGCTGAACCTCTGTGTTGTCTTTATGTTCTTTTTTGACAGGATCCTCCTGCATATGAACCAAATTCAGCTGTGGGATACGCTGGTTAGTCCAGAATTTACCTCCTTGTATGATTTGGTGGGTCTTGTGACTTGTGTCTTTGTTCGAGCTATAAACAGAAGTCAAATAAACATCAATTACAGGCTTGTCTGGGAAAGTGAAGCATGGTTTGATGCACATGTACACGAAGACCCATGAGAACTGCAATCCTCACCTGGGACTAAAGAAATATTTCATCATGGCAACGATCACCAAGAAGCCGATGAGCAACCTAATAAACTTCTGATTGTTCATGTTTGCTTTTCTGCAGGTGAATGGGATAGAATGGCATAGAAATTAAGGCAGGTGTTGAACTCAGAGGTGACCTTCGAAACTAAATTTGCATTGAAAATCACAAGACATAATGAAAAGCTCAGAAATATTTACCTTTTTAAATGACAATAGATTTACAAACGCATGCATTAAATAATAATAACGACAATAATACACTGTACAAGTGATACAAATAATACATTTCACACTTTACAATACATTTTGGAAATTAGAATTTTTTTAAAAAAAAATGGGTTAATGCCTCAAAATCAAAGTAGATCAACAATTTAACTTGCATTTAATATATTTACTCACAATTAGGACTATTTAGCATTAAAGGAGAAATGTTTTCCTGCACACAGAATTTGTGAGGCTTTATAAATGAATGCAGGTGTCTATCACTTTTGTAAAACATCGAAATGTGTACTCACTTTGCTAAAGAACATTAATCCTTCAGGTAAAAGACTTTGTAAGCAGACTCAGGATTACTTCTGTGTGCAGTTTAATGCTGCAGCAAGTGTATTTGTGTGAAAAACGAGACAAGTTCAACCTGTTTAACGTGACGTACTTACAATAGTATATTTGCATTGATAATTTTCGTTGACAGATGGTTGGCAGACGTTTGTGCACCTGAAGGAGAGGAGCGTGACAGTGAAAGGTGCGCGTCATGCGCGTGATGTTCAGTACTTCGAATACAGGGCAGCCGTAACATCGCAAATAAATCCCCACAAAAATACATTTTGATAGTTGTCATAACCTGTCAAGAAGTGACAGCGAAGTCCAGCTGTGTTACACGATATATTTAATCTCCAACAGCATTTTCTAATTATTGTATAATGATTTTACATGCGGTTTTTATGTTTTCAATGACTATGTAATATCCTTATTTTTCAAGATACGCTGACTAGTTACAACATCAACCAATTATATTGTACATAGCAAGTCCAATGTCTAGTGAAAGTATTATATTTTCGCATTATTTTAATGTAAAAACGCTCTCTCTGTCTCCTTTTTTATTTTTACAAATATGTCTTTTAATTTGTGTCTTATTTTCAAATACTTTATCTTAAACTGAAACATATATTAAAATGTATCTAGCCTATCTCGTGAAATGCAAAAACTTGGACCCCGAATCGATAACGAGAAGTGACAGGTGAGTCCCGCCCTTACCCTCTCACTCTGTGCTCTGATTGGGCAGAGCCACTTCCGAGTGGCCTGAGATTGGACAGTTTAGAAGTCATTCACAGAGCCCTGCCAACCGCATCACAGGAATATAGTCAATAGCAGTCAATAACAATAACAGTCAATAACAGTGCTTCAGGGGGGTATTCCAGAAAGCAGGTTATGTGACATACCCGGGTATGTTTAAGAGTAAGTAAATGGATAACCTGAACTTTCGGATCCAAAAACGGAGGTAACTTTCAGGTTATGTTAGTTGTCATAGCAACTCACTCTCTGAACATAACCTGCTCCAGAGCAGGTTATGTTCCAGGATTAGTTCCAGGATTAGTTCATATATATATATATATATATATATGTTAATTAGGAAGCGCTAATATAAGTAATAAATAAGGTAATATATTATTCTAATATGATTATTTATTTTATTGGCATATATAAGAGTTATCTGTAAATTATGTATTAAGAGGTATGTATAAATTATAAAACACTATGACAAGGTAATGTTTAACTTATATATATTTATATATTTTATTTATTATATGTTATATCTCACTGCATGGAGTGGCATTTTTCTATAATGTATAAATTCTAAATCAAAATACATATCTGATATGACTTAATGTATAATTAGCATAAAACAAGCAATATAATTCACATTCTCAAGTATTAAAGATTAAATGGAAAAAAATAAAAATGATTGCACAGCCATCAATTAGGTGGCGATATGCTCTAAGCATGTAAACAACTAATTAACAAAAGAAGAAGAAAGAAACAGCATGGCGCGCTTTTTCTTAGCGTCCGTTTCTATAGTGACTCGTCAAATCGTCGCTCTGTTGAGAATGTCTTGAGTCTTAACCAGGAACATACTCTGAGTTGAATTAACTTACTCCCGGACGAGTTTTTGGAACCACATACCTCGAGTAAGCAAGGTTTGGGGTTAATCAACCGTGAGTTCAGGTTTTAGTTCACGGTAAGTTAACCCTGCTTTCTGGAATACCCCCCAGCTCGCTCCTCACGGATCTGGATGATTTTATTACTCCGTCTCAGGTCTAATAGCGTTTACTTTGAGTCAGATGGGTATGGATAGGAGAGAAAAAAAGATAAACGGACGTAACATTGTGTAGAAAACGATACAGTTTATAAAAGTGACACGTTTCTCACAACCACATTGAAATGACTGCATGTCACTTATCAATAATCAAAAAAATTTATTTCCAAAAAAGACATTGCATCACAGTTAGGTGTTGTATATTATTCAGAATGTATTTTCATCCACTAAAAGTTAGTTACTGTTACACCACTTGTTTAAAAATCTGCTGATTACACTTGACCTTTTGTCATATCATATATTTGTCATCTAACGCAGTCACAATACTTTTTTAAGTATAACCTTAAGTATATAAAGTCAGTGGTTCCCAACCTTTTTCACCTCGCGGCCCACACAACCAAACATGTTTGCGCGGCCCAATGCAAAAAAATTAATTGACCCCGCTATTGTTGGGTTAATAACTCAGAAGCTAGATTGTTAACTCTATTTACTGAATGAACTAGGGCTGTGCGACATGGACAAAAAAAAACTATCGCGATTTCTTTGATACATTTTGAGATTTCGATTTTTATAACAATTTTGACACACACGGATATGCTTTACAGTCATAAATGCATTCAGGATGATTTTGAAACATATTTCCAAACGAAAACCAATTAGAGCTTTATCAAAAAGTTACAGTAACATCTCTAGAACAGAGACAAGTCAAAATAATCACTATAGTAAAAGTGTGACAAAATTTATAGACTTATAGAAAAAAAAAAAAATCCAGATCCAGTGTCCAGGGACTTTTTTCATTTTTGCCATATATTTTTCATAGAGCTCATTAATTGTAGCGGTGCCTCAGGCGTTCAAATCGATTTGTTATACATTATACAGGTTCACACGTTTGCAGTGTGTATACAGTATGTGTGAGCTGTGCAGAAGCAAGAGCGCGTTATTGTAAGCGAAAGCACATTAAAATAATGCACGAGCGTGAATCTATCTGTTCGCACGCAGATTTCCTTTGCTCTGTCACAAAACCTGTCCTGTGCAATCACAACTCTCTCTATGCTCATGTGCTAGATATTAATTATTTTTGCATGTTTTTATGAAAAAAAAGGCGCATCACAGACAGTGTGTGAACCTGGAGTTAGGCATATGCCCGGTCTGTTCTGTTCTCGCGCTAGGCGCAATGCATTCTGATTGGATCATTGGAAAGCATACTGCGGGAGGTCAGGACCGCGGAAAATCGTGCTCTAAAGGCATTTAGAAATCGCGCACGCTCAAATTGAGATTTGATGACGATTTCTATTAATCGCACAGCCCTAGAATGAACAGGTAATGAACAGAAAATAACTCGGGCTGGCACCGCGCAGCAAAACGGGAAAACCAGATCCAGTCAGAGCTCGGCAGCGAGTGGAGCAAGCAGTCAGGAAGGAACATGTTGACAGCCATTTATGCGTGTTTGAATTTGTTGTTCTGTAGCATATGCAGCAAAAATATAAATTGTTGGTTTATTCCTTAGTTACAGTTTAATATTTATTTTTTGTTATTTAATTATATATAGGAAATGGTGCTATTTTGTTATGACTTAGACATTTTTACATATATTAACAATATTATTATTTATTTTAATAGTAATTGGCGGCCCGCCTGCAATACCACAGGTTGGAAACCACTGACCTAAGTAACGTTTTACAAAAACTGTTTGGGGTCGGTAAGATTATTATGACTTTGGTAGAAGTCTCTTATGCTCAGCAAGGCTGCATTTATTTGATCTAAAGAACAGTGAAAACAGAAATTTCATGACATATTATGACAATTAAAAATATCTGCTTTCTATTTGAATATATTTAAAAATGCAATCTATTCTAGTGATGTTAACGCTGTATTTTCAGCATCATTACTCCAGTCTTCAGTGTCACATGATCCTTCAGAAATCATGCTAATATGATGATGTGGAGCTCCAAGAAACATTTCTGATTATTATTAATGTTGAAAACAGTTGTTCTGCTTCATATTTATGTGGAAACAATGATGCATTTTTTCAGGATTCTTTAAGAAAGTTCCGAAGAACAACGTTTATTTCAAACATAAATATTTTAGGAAGATTATTAATGTCTTTACTGACACTTGTGTTCCATATTACACTTCCTTGCTGAATAAAAATATAAAATAAAAGCAAAAAAAACAAACAACTCCTGATCACCAACAGAGTCACGAGGAACTGTATTGTGTGCTGCGTCAAGTCCATTACACTCACTGACCCACAATGCTTTGTGCCAAATACAAAGTCTCACATACAGTATTTTAATACCTTGATTTGAGGCCACTGCTTTATGCTTTTATTTGTATGTTTAAGTTGTGTTAATGTAGTTTAAATATATTGTTAATTTATTTGTTGTTTAAACTTATAATAAACCTTTTTTTTTGGTCTCTGAAATGCTTTGTTTTGCAGCTTTCATGAAGCTAATCAACTGTGAAACACTTCTTTATTTGCATCAAATATTAACGAATTAAACTGAGTGACATGCAAATTTCACGCATTAATAGGAAATCAGGTTTTATTTGTATAAAAGGATATTTAATTAAATATGAATTTAAAAAAAATTATTAGATTTTTTCCACACTTATTTACATTTACATGACAAATCTTCTCTCTGTCCGATTTATAGGTGACGTTCTGAAGATGTTGGAAGAGGAGAATGTGTCTTTTAAATAATGTTACAAAGATCCCAGAACTGTGTTATTTGCTCACCAGAGTTTAGGGTCAGTAGATTTTCAAACATTTATTTAGCAAGGTTGCATTAGATAACGAATAAAATTATAAAAATGTACATTTCAAATAAAAATGCTGTTCTTTTAAAAATCTCTATATTTAATTAGACAATCTCTCAACTGTTTCCAACATTGATAATAATAAATGTGCTAAATCATCATGTCAGAATGATTTCTGAAGGATCACTGACCCTGTAGAGTCATGATGCTTTGCCATCAGAGGAGTAAATTACACTTAAAATATATTCAAATAGAAAACAGCTAAAAGAGTTCTCTTTTATCGTAAATAGTAATAAGATTTCACAATATTATTGTTTTTCTTTATTTCCGATCAAATAAACGCAGCCTTAGTGAGAATCTTTCAAAAATATTTTAAAAAATCTTGCCGACTTCAAGGTTTTGTATGCTGGTTTATTTTATTATAAACTTGTTTTTAAATGTTAGAAATATTAACCATGGTTTTCGAGTCAGACCAAGAAAACCTAGAAATATGAAAGCTAATAATATATATATTATATATAAGGAAAATGATTTTTTTCATGGAAATTATTAAAGTCTTAGATTATGCTAATACTTAATTCTATTGCCAATGTAACTTTTTCCAGCCATGCTTAATTTTTTTAAAGTATTTCTTTAGCTAGAAATTACTAGAAAGATATTTGTAATTTATTGATTTTTGCATTAAGTAATTTTTAACAAATGATTTTTATGAAGTCATATTGAAAAATCACGTTTTTTGACTGGAAATTGGTCAGAAATTCTGGAACCATGTAACATTGTGGTATTCTTGAAAGTACATTAAAATACCATAGTATATGAATACAATAATAATTCATGGCTTGTACTGAAATACCTTGTTATTAAGACCTGATAAATCACTATACTTATGTACTACCACAGTACTGTTATTTTAAGGAATAATATGCATTGCGTTGAATGCAAAAGATGCAAAGGATGTTACTATGTAGTATGCACTGAAAGTAATTTTTTCTTTAAATATCTTTTGATTTATGATTATACAAATATGATCGCATTTTGCCTTGCATGTGGTCATTCCATGAATTTAATTCTATTTATTGAGAAAATAAACGATAAATATATTTTACTCAAGGTTTTTTGTTTTTTTTTCATGTTTGTGATGAGTTTATTTTTATCTTTTTTTAATAAAGGTATTTTGATTCAGGGCTTTTTTTGAATGACCAAAACAACAACAAAAAGAGTATTAAATATTAAAGTATTACATATGAGGTATTAAATTAGTCCTGATATTAATATTAATGTGTGCACGGTACACCATTTTCACATATGTGTGACAATTTGATACTTTTAACTATTAGAATTTTAATTTAAAACAGGACAGTTGGGAGTTTTTTTATCATTAGTACTTAATATTGTTTTATACAAAAGCAGGTAATAAAACATCATTAATCTAAAGTGTCGTTGAATTTACGACAAAAAACCCTGGAAAGAGCCGTTTACATTTACATTAAGACTTTATTCAGTTTGAACAATGTAATTATAATTAATAATATCGGTTATTTTTGATGCCAAAAAGTGCAAGTTCAGCTGAAACAATGGATGAGCTAAAACCAGGCTAAGAGCTGAAATCAGTATGCAGTATTTTCTACATTCAAAATCATACAGAGACATCAAAATAAAACGCAATTTAATCAAATGTCATTTCCTGATGGACATAAAAATATACCAAATCTTATTTTGCAGGAACACCTCGCTTTGTTTATAACATTATATTAAAAATGATTCTTTTTGATTTACAAAATAAAACATTGCACATTAAGACAAACATTTCGAAGATAAAACTATAATTTAACCACACGACATTGGTTCATGGCCTGGATCTTCCCAAAAGCTGAACGTGTCAAAAAATAAAATTTGTGTAAATAAACTTTTGCCTAAAACACAGAACTAGTACATTTGTGTTGTCTATAAATGCAAATCAATGGCATTAATGTATTCTTTCAACGATGAAAACATTCTAGATATTTGTTTTGTTTGATCTATTGCAGTGGTTTAAAAGTGTGGTTTTACAGGCTGACAGTGCTGTGTATTGCTCAGTGAAGACGATACGCTGCCTTAAAGAAAAAACATGAAACTAAACTGCTCAATAATTGTGCTTTTGTTATGAATGGAGTTCCTGCATGTGCCTCATGTCCTGCTATTGTTAGTGAAGTGATGAGCAGATATAAAAGTAGTGCTGATGACCAGCGCAGAGACAAGCCTGAGAGCTCAGTTCTTCGGGACTTTAAAGCGGTCCTTCTCTTTACGGATGTTTCTCATGGCTTCAATCGGGTTACTGCTCCCAGCATGCTCTTGTACCGACTTCTCTCTGAGTTGCAAACACATGGGGAAAAACTGACACACTACAGCAAAAGATAGAAATAACTGACT